>NW_026889763.1:6245000-6535000 GCF_033153115.1 Saccostrea echinata | reverse complement strand
ATATATAGGAAAAATCTTTAAAAAATCTTCTTCTCAAGAACCACTGGACCAGAAAAGCTGAAACTTATGTGGAAGCATCCTGGGGTAGTGTAGATTCTAAATTGTTCAAATCATGACCCCCGGGGGTAGGGCGGGGCCACAATAGGAAATACAAGTTTTACATTGAAATATATAGGAAAAATCTTTTAAAAATCTTCTTCTCAAGAACCACTGAGCCAGAAAAGCTGAAACTTATGTGGAAGCATCCTGGGGTAGTGTAGATTCTAAATTGTTCAAATCATGACCCCCGGGGGTAGGGCGGGGCCACAATAGGGAATCCAAGTTTTACATTGAAATATATAGGAAAAATCTTTAAAAATCTTCTTCTCAAGAACCACTGAGCCAGAAAAGCTGAAACTTATGTGGAAGCATCCTGGGGTAGTGTAGATTCTAAATTGTTCAAATCATGACCCCCGGGGGTAGGGCGGGGCCACAATAGGGAATCCAAGTTTTACATTGAAATATATAGGAAAAATCTTTAAAAATCTTCTTCTCAAGAACCACTGAGCCAGAAAAGCTGAAACTTATGTGGAAGCATCCTGGGGTAGTGTAGATTCTAAATTGTTCAAATCATGACCCCCGGGGGTAGGGCGGGGCCACAATAGGAAATACAAGTTTTACATTGAAATATATAGCTGAGCCAGAAAAGCTGAAACTTATGTGGAAGCATCCTGGGGTAGTGTAGATTCTAAATTGTTCAAATCATGACCCCCGGGGGTAGGGCAGGGCCACAATAGGAAATACAAGTTTTACATTGAAATATATAGGAAAAATCTTTAAAAATCTTCTTCTCAAGAACCACTGAGCCAGAAAAGCTGAAACTTATGTGGAAGCATCCTGGGGTAGTGTAGATTCTAAATTGTTCAAATCATGACCCCCGGGGGTAGGGCGGGGCCACAATAGGAAATACAAGTTTTACATTGAAATATATAGGAACAATCTTTAAAAATCTTCTTCTCAAGAACCACTGAGCCAGAAAAGCTGAAACTTATGTGGAAGCATCCTGGGGTAGTGTAGATTCTAAATTGTTCAAATCATGACCCCCGGGGGTAGGGCGGGGCCACAATAGGGAATCCAAGTTTTACATTGAAATATATATAGGAAAAATCTTCTTCTCAAGAACCACTGAGCCAGAAAAGCTGAAACTTATGTGGAAGCATCCTCAAGTAGTGTACACTCTAAATTGTTCAAATCATGACCCAGTGGATAGGGCGGGGCCACAATAGGAAATACAAGTTTTACATTGAAATATATATAGGAAAAATCTTCTTCTCAAGAACCACTGAGCCAGAAAAGCTGAAACTTATGTGGAAGCATCCTCAAGTAGTGTACACTCTAAATTGTTCAAATCATGACCCAGGGGATAGGGCGGGGCCACAATAGGGGGAATCCCAAGTTTTACATTGAAATATATAGGAAAAATCTTTAAAAATCTTCTCAAGAACCACTGGACCAGAAAAACTGAAACTCATGTGGAAGCATCCGGGGGTAGTGTAGATTCTAAATTGTTCAAATCATGGCCCCTGGGGGGAGGGTGGGGCCACAATAGGTATTACAAGGGGGGAAGTCTGGTAATGAACAGCATGGCCAAAGTTACTCAGGTGAGCGATGTGGCCCATGGGCCTCTTGTTAAAATCACCATAATTTAAAAATGCTTATAGTGCCCTAATTTTACAACTTCCTGTAATTAAATTAACATTTTGGATCTGCTGAGTGCAAGTAATTGCACCCAAGTTTTAACTTTTGGTGTACCTTTATCATAGTGAGTAAGAGTATCGAGGCTATTTGATAGAGTGTCATTCTGTAACAAAACTTTGTATCATAATTCATCCACGACTATTTTATCTTAAATGTTCATTAAAGCGCTCATACAAAATGCATAACAGGTTTCTACTCTTACCCTAGATTCTGACTCGGGGCCTTAAAAAATAATCAAATTATACTCACATGCTGTTTTTATTTAATTAAACACCTAAGAGCCAAAAAAAAAATCACATATAATCTGACAACGTTATTATGTTAAAAGATAAGAACTAATTACAATGTGGAACAAGATGTGTTTGTAAACCACTGATGCCCCCGTATGGCAATTTATAGCGAAGGTAAACTATCTCAAATGCAAATCAAATATGTTGGTACCAAAAGTAAGGTCTTGTCTCGAGGAATATACCTGTGAAATATGAGAGCTCTAGCTGCATCCATTGAAAAGATATGGAAAAGGTTAAAGTTTTTCAAAAGCAAGTCAAATATCAAGGTCAAGGTCAAAATAAATGGTGCCTAAGGAAAGGCCTTCTCACAAGAAATACGCTTGTAAAATACGAAAGCCCTAGCACCAACCGTTCAAAAGTTATGGCCAAGGTTAAAGTTTTTTTTTAAAAGTAGGTCAAACACCAAGGTCAAAGGGTCAAAGTTGTTGGTATCCAAAGTAAAGTTTTTCACAGGGATTACAAATGTGAAGTATGAAAGCCCAAGCACCAGCTGTTCAATATAGGTCAAACTCCAAGGTCAAGGGCAATGGGCTTTAATTGTTGGTATTCAAAGGAATGTCTTGTCACAAGGAATACACATGTGAAGTATGAAAGCCTTAGTACAAGTTGTTCATAAGTCATGGCCAAGGTTAATGTTTTTCAAAAGTAGGTCAATTTCTTGGGTCAAGATAAAAGCGTCAAAGTTGTTGGTATCCAAAGAAATTCTTGTCTCAAGGATTATACATGATAAGTATGAAAGCCCTAGTGTCAACCGTTCAAAAGTTATTTCCAAGGTTAAAGTTGGGTAAAATTTTGCAAAACTGGGACAAACTCAAACGTAAGGGTCATAAGGTCAAATATGATGGTATTCAAAGAAAGGTTTTGTCACAAGGAATACACATGTGAAATATGAAAGACTTTGCTCCAACCAATTAAAAGTTATGGGCAAGGTTAAAGTTTTTTCGGACAAACAGACAGCTAGACAGACAGACGGACGGACAGAGCAAAAACTATACACCCCCGAATCTTCGATTACGGGGGTATGAAAATCGTATCAAGACTTAATATCTCTGTAGTTAATTGTAAATAATTAAGATGATCAGAGCACATAAAAAAAGGAAACATAATAACATATTGTATTTGTACATATAGTGGTACCTATATTACAGGAAAAATGAGCAAAGCGTTCCAAATACAGTTTGGCTGAGTCAATCATTTTTATGTTCCATAGTTCGTTTATGTTCTTATTCACCAGTTCAAAAAAACACACATAAATTATTTATCAATTAAAACGCAAAACACTTAAATATAGGAACGGCTCGCTTGCGCGAGTGCAACAGACTTATTATCAGTATATACAAACAAGAAGTAATAATCTTCAATCACGAACTGATCAACATTCTACAAATAAAAATAGATAATTTTTAAAAATGCATGTATCGAGAA
Source organism: Saccostrea echinata (assembly GCF_033153115.1). Classification (NCBI taxonomy): domain Eukaryota; kingdom Metazoa; phylum Mollusca; class Bivalvia; order Ostreida; family Ostreidae; genus Saccostrea; species Saccostrea echinata. The sequence goes on along the minus strand of NW_026889763.1, from coordinate 6,531,548 downwards.
ATTATGAAAATTCATATCTGAAACTGAGAGGAAGGGGGGAGGGGTATGTTACAACTAAAGCAGCGAAACCTCGAATAACTTTAAAATCCTATCGAACATAGGTAAACTAGCTGTTCCGCACGAGCTCATTCTACTCCTCATAGAATCTCTTAGCCCAATCGCAACATTATAAATATATATAAACTTGCCAAGAAGACTGAGCTTGGTTTTTTTTTTTTTTTTTGCTCAGGGTAGGCGAAAACAAAACACTTATATTAGAATGAATAATCATTTATTCAGTAAATCGTTAAATGATGAAAAAATATATACAACAAAAAATAAAAGAAGGAGGGCCCGAATGATAGAATATGACACGAACTTGCCGATGTTAAAATAAGAACACATAATAATTACATAATAATTGCAAAAGTTTGGATCAGGGTAAAATGAGGTAGATAGTTAAATATATACTAAAATACACTACGTGAAATATGGAGATAACGAACAGTATTCAAGCTCAAAGTCCAATAAAACAATACCATCGGGAGCAGAGTAAAAACGGACCTCCAAAAACATCTGAGGTGGGATCAGGTGCTATGGAGGAGTGAGCATGTTACCTCGTTTTAGAAATTGTTCATACGTAGAGCATGCTACTGAGAGACATGCAGATGATAAGGGTATGTTGCTGCGTAAGTAAGGAAAGTTGACGATTGAAAAGTTAAATTCATCATGTTTATCATAAAGCTTGGTCGTTGGATTACCATTAACGTCTTTTTCTAGAAAAATATCCAAATATGAAACAGATGTTTCAGACTCTATGGTATCTTTTATTTCAAGCTCACTGGGATATATCGTGTCGACATATGAATGGAAATAACTATTGTTAATTGATAATACGTCGTCGATATATTTAAATGTCGAGTTGAAGGCCACAGCAAGAGATTTCTTTTTCTCATGTATAAGATTTTGAATAAATTCTGCTTCATATGAGTGTAAAAATAGGTCTGCTAACAACGGGGCGCAATTGGTACCCATGGGAATTTCAACAGATTGTTGGAAGACCTGGTCTCAAAAAACCACATAGATAATGTCAATCAGAAACTCAAGCATCTTTTTAATATTAACTTCAGAGTACCTGTGTGTACAACCAGACTGCTTTTAACAAAATTATTTTGCAAATGACCGATGACAAGATAAGTAAATTTATAAGTTCCATTTTTATTGAAAAAGCAGCTGTCAATGATGTCAAAAAGTGTGGACTTTAATTTATCGCTGTATCGTTCGGAATAGTTGTATAAGAGTTGAAAAGTCGTAAGTTTTTATGCAATTGATTTTGGTTAATATTTGTGATTTCAAATTTTCCAAATGTTCTTTGGAATTTTTAAGTATCCACATCTGATTTACACCAATTCTCAAATATATTGTTGCACATGTTTCAAACGTTATTATTTACAGTAATCACTTATCTATGTTAAATAGTTTATATAACCTTGCCAAGAAGACTGAGTTCAGTTTTTTTTTTCCCAAGATAGAACACTTATCTTGGAAGGAATAATGTCATTCATTCAATAAATGACAAAAATCTGCCTGTCAACAAAAAGGTGGGTAGCCACAAAATCGTACGCCATGAATCCAATTCAAAATTGGATTTTTGTTGTTGATTAAAATAGCTGTATTTGTAACAGGGCGTTTCCATCAATAGATGCAGTTTTATGCCCAGTTCATTACATATACAGATTAATTATAAAGAAAACAATTTACAGAACTTTTGTTCTTGTTTTAAAGAATACAGGATTTATTATTATAATTTGAAATGTTTGTTTATGATGAAATGTATGGTGTTTTAAATACTGAAGCTTTACTCACACACTCAAACTTAATAACCAAAATACATGTAGAATGTAAATAGATGTGTATGAATACCATTTATTAAACACAGAATATTTAATAGCATAAAAATGAGGACTATTCATTCTTTGATATTGTCTTTTGGGGTTGAACAACCTGCATTTGAGTTATGAAATAGATGTATCTCTAGATATACAAAATTTCGAAGGGAAACTATTTATAGGGATAAAAAACCCAACAATTGATGTTGAGTAAAGATCAAAGAAGTCCATTTCTTTGTCCCTCAAAATCCAGGAGATGATCACTAAATCTAACCTGTTTCCGGTAAATATCTAAAATTATGTCAACAACAAGAATTTTGAGATAAGTATAGAAATGATTGTATAATCAAAAATCAACGCACTAAAATTCCATAAACATTTGAAACCAGATATGTGCAGTTATTTATAAAAGTATATGAGACATGCACATTCATATCTCCATATATTACAGTGATCAAACCATATTATCATTTCAAGAGGAAGCATTTTTTTGAATCTCAAGAAATAGATAACGGTTTAATGTTTAGAACACACACATACCCACACCCCCACACACATTTATCATAATGCCATTGTATTTATTGAACCAGCTGATACGTTACTGAGAAGGGAGAGGCCAATAAGACGGTGTTCGTGACTTTACTATGTGTGTTTGTGACATTACTACAATGTACAATGTACATGTATGTCCTGAAAAGGTGGGTATCAAAAGTGTATGCATCAAGAATGCTTATGTCTTTAAATAGTGTTAAAATCTCTACAACCCAAAGTCCTATTGTTACATTAAAAGTATAAAAATTATCAATTTAAACTTATCTATAACGCTAACTCTTAAGTTTAAATTGATATTTTTTAAACTTTTAACGTAACACTATATCCACAAACAGAACGTGACACGCCATGGCTAAAAACAACGGCCTAAAAACCTTAGTTACTTTAGATAGACAATAAAAGCAGTGAAACTCTGGGATTAAAATAGCATACGAAAGATACTACAGATATTTAGCTCTACTGGTCAGAGACCAGAAGAGCTTATGCGATAGCAAAATGTCCGTCGTCCGTGCGTCTGTCTGTCTGTCTGTCTGTCAGTACACAATTTTTTTTAAAATGCTACTACTCCTACAGTTTTGATCTGATTTCAATATATCGGTTTTTGATTTCGATAAATGGCATTGCCATGGTTACTACAAATAGAAATTTCTGTAAAATACATTCAAAACGCTACTCCTCCTACAGTTTTAGTCAGATTTTAAAATAACTTGGCATACAAGTAGACTTTACTAAGATACATAATTGTATTTTTCGGTTTTTGATTTCAATTTACGTTGTTACCATGGTCACTAAAAATACAATCTTCTGTGAAATACTTTCAAAACGTTACTCCTCCAACAGTTTTAGTCAGATTTCAAAATAACTTAGCACACAAGTAGACTTCACTAAGATACATAATATAGTGTATCGGTTTTAGATTTCGAATAATGGTGTTACCAGCACTACTTAAAATATAAAATTCTATGAAAGACTTTCAAAACGCTCCTCCTCCTACAGTTTTGGGCTGATTTCAAAATAACTTGGCATACAAGTAGACTACACTAAGATAATTCTGTGTCTCGGTTTTTGATTTCGGTAAATGGTGTGGCCATGGTTACTAAAAACAGAAAATTCTGTGAAATACTTTCAAAATGCTACTTCTCCTATAGTTTGGTCAAATTTAATGTAAAGTGGCATGCAAGTAGACAACACTGAGATACATAATTGTCTTTATCGTCTTTTGATTTTGACCAATGATGTTGCCATGGTAACTAAAACAACAAATCGAAATTCCTGTAAAATTCTTTTAAAGGCTACTCCTCCTAAAGTTTTAGTCTGCAATCTTGCCACAAAGAGAGACTAAATCAAGGAACATAATCTATTTATTGCTGTTGCAAAGTTTCAAGTCCAAGTGTCACTTTTCTCTTCCTTTGTTTTATGTACAAACCAGTAGAGCTACAGTCTCGACAGAGACTTCTGGATTTGTTTGAAATTGACAAAACGTTGCAATATTATAAAGTCTCGTGATATATTTAATAAAATTTGTTACTCGTGTACTTAAATGTGATACATATTCCAATTCTTTTGATTTATATTCGATAATTGCTATTCATGTTTGAAACTTGTTTATAAGCAAAATAATGTGATTTATATTCGAAAAGGTAAAATTCTTAAACTTTAGACTGATACGCAAAACCATGTTCTAAATTTTTGTATTCGACAATCTTGTAATTTATATTCATTAATCTTGTGATTTATATGCAGTAATCCTGGATATATATTGCACACTGATAGGAAGATTACGCATATAAACCACAAAAGTTTTGCACAAGAATAACAATATTATAAAATTTAATTTACAAGTTTTTGCAAATAAAACAAGTTTTCGAATATGAATATCATCTTTTTGCATTTCACACAATTTTCACATATAAATATAATTCACGATTGGAACGCCAAAATCACAAGAATATCGAATACGAATCAGAATGTTTTCGACAGTTATGGTCAAGGTTGATGTATTCTAAAAGTGGGTCAAACACTAAGGTCAAGGTCAAAGGGTCAAAATAAATGGCACGCTGGGGAAGACTTTGTCATAAGAAATGCACATGCAACTTATAAAAGACCTGGCACCAACTGCTCAAAAGTTTTTTCCAAAGTTAAAGTTTCTCAAAAGTAGGTCAAACTCCAAGGTCTAGGTCAAAAGTTCAAAATTGTTGGTATCCAAAGGAAGGTCTTCCCACTAGGAATATACCAGTGAAATTTGAAAGACCTAGTGCTAATTGTTCAAAAGTTATGGCCAAGGTTAAGTATTTTAAAAGTGGGTTAAACTCTAAGGTCAAAAGATCAGAAATATTTACATCCATGGAAAGGGCTTGTCACGATGAATACACATGTGAAATATTAAAGCCATAGTACCAACTGTTCAAAAGTTATGGCCAAGGTTGAAGTTGGGTTACATTTTGCAAAAGTGGACCAAACTCCAAGGTCAAGAGGTCAAATATGTTGATACCCAAAGGAAAGTCTAGTCATAAGGAATACACCTGTGAAATATCAAAGCCATAGCTCCAACAAATCAAAAGTTATGGGTAAGGTTTTTGCGGACAAACAGACGGACAGGGCAAAAAATATTTACTCTCTTCGATTACGTGGGCATAAAAAACAAACAGATTTTGCATATAAATCACAGGTTTCATCAAATACAATATATTATTTTTTAGAATAATGCGACGCTTTAAACGCCATTGAAATCTACAACTTGGGGGAAAAACAATGAATCCTGTAATTCATTTGATTATTTTTCCTATACCAAAATTGGGTTAATCCAAGTCTATCTTCTTCAGATTTAATACACTGACATTATCTCATGTCAGAAGGTTAGTAAACCAGAAAAGTTTGATTATTTCTTATCAACAAATTTTCACGGTTTTCGTCAAAAGAGCATGTAATTAGATAACACTATAACACAGTTTTTTCTTCACACGTGGTTTTAACACATTACCGCATTACGTTATTAAGGATTCTGCAATCACAAAGACATATACAAGCAACGGATAAGATTTGAAATGTTAATCTTATCTCTGTTAACCAAGCTATTTATACCTTCAAGAATTTTTTAAACAATCTTTCTTCATATGAATGAAATGATTTAATCCTTAATACGTGGTTAATCATGCTGTATTTTTTAACGTGAAAACTCATGTTGTAAATTTTGCATTTGCCTCAACCTTTTTTTGCAATTGGGTAATAACTTTTTTAAAATAATTTAAAGTAGAAATGAACATTGATTCACTTTTACTAATTTGTATGCTTTATTAACTTTACATCTCAGCATCGCTTACGTAAACAAAGAAATAAGACAAAGCTCATAGTATAACGTATTAATTTTCATTAATACCTAGAGGCAAAGACAGATGAAGTCATATAAGGTAAGAACATCCATTATATTTTTATCTGATATTATTATACCTACACTTAATATCCGTCGTCGGGAACACTCTATGGAGATCTCAAAACCAATAATTATCCTAAAAGTAAAAATATTAACAGTCGTTCATGCAATAAAACAGTAATCAAGTATATACATTTTGCAGTTACATAAAATATTTTTTTTTTCTTCTCATAAAGCGTAATTATAAATAGCACTTGAAGTAGTCAATTTATGTATGTTACTCTTAAAGTTTCTCGGAATTTTTGCTATATTAAATGAATACTCTGGATATGAGGTTTAAAATTGTTTTCCTGTTTTTTTTATTTTAATGGACACCAGTGTTCTCTTAAACTGACTATACATTGTATTTGTATATGAAGTAACTTTGATAAAATTGAATCATAATCAGTATTAAATTGATAAACATTTGGACGTTAAAGCAGGGAATATAACATTTACTAGTATTTTGATCAAAGATACTTAAAAATTCTGATATTAAGACAAGTTAAAATGCTGAAAATTATATCTTCAGATTTCAGATTGTTCAGATTTTTGCTTAAAGGGTTGACAGTAAAAAGATGTAACGTCGTATAATGGAAATTACAAATCAACTTGTCCAGAAATTGGATTTAATTTTTGCAATTGTAAGTTGTATCATCTTTATTAATTTTGATTCTAAAACATTAAAAAAAATCCGTCAGTATGTTTAATGTTATCACAGGAAACCTTTTAAAATGAATATATATGCAAGTCATTTACGTAACTGAAAAATTGCATGCAACACTATATCCTACAAAATACTAAAATAAACGAAAATATAACTTGCTTGTTATGCCTGAAATGAAAGCCGTAATAAATGTTTTCTTTTTAACTATAAACATTATCGAAAACAGGAATCTTGAATATAAAAACATTTTTGTACCCATCTAAATGATAGACGAAGTACTGACTTTCAAACAATAACATTAAGAAGAAATAAAATTCTATATCTTTAAAAGCCACCCGAGAAATCTTCAGGATTACTTGTCATTACTTGTCATTATGTTGAGAGTTACCAATTACTTGATTAAATGATTATGATTCCCTTAGGAGCCCATTTGATAATGCTACCTTAATGACTTAAAAACTTGACGTATATTGATACAAATTTGACTTCTTAGATGAGGGTGTATGTCTTACCGCAGGTAAACGTTAATTTTGCTAAACTAGGCTTTGTTTAATACAAAAGGGAAATGAAATTTCCCGCTTCGTCTCTTTCTGTTTTGTTGAAAAGAACACGCATTTTGTTTTTGAAGAATAAGCGCTTCACACACACACACACCTACACACACACCCTCACACACACACACACACACTCTCTCTCTCTCTCTCTCTCTCTCTCTTTATATATATATATAGAAAGCACAAAGAAATTCACTTTTATAATGATACCCACTTTTTAAAAGAAGTTTTTAGAGGATCGTTACCAATACACATTGTAATGAAATAATTTTATTTATAAAGCACATTTTACAACAACTCTTAAACTAACATCGTTCCCGATCCTCTAATAAAAACTTATGTCATTTCATTTCATTTCATTTTCATTTTATTCACTCACACCAACATCAGTGGTACATGAGGTACAATAAATTAGTCGTCATAATTGTGACAAAAATAATAAATATAATTATGATACAATAGCAAAAATGAGGGGCATATACATATGTACAAAGTATAGCTTTAAACATACAATGAAAGAAGAAAAGAAGAAAAAAAAGGTATATGATAACATTTAAATTATGGAGGACAGACGGTGTCGTTTATTTTAGATATAAATATACAAAGGTTTTTTAAAGTTTTTAAGTTTGTCGTTGACATAATTTCAGAAAACTTAAGTGTATTTGGCGCTTTACAAAATCTGGGATGTAAAAGATTCTTTCTGATGCTGTTCAATGTGTTACATTCTAAAATGAAAAAAAATTCGTCTGTTATTTGCCCTGTATTACACAATTTACAAACTCTTTCATCCAGTGGAATATTTGACCATCTACCAGTTTCAATTGGGAGGTGGTGGTTTGAAGTTCTAAATTTTATTAGTATTTTTTGGAGTTTACTAGGTAAAATACTTAGATATTTTTCAAATCCAAATCACTCTTAAAAATTTTGTAAATTTGACCTTTTGATGAATTATTTATATCACTATGCCATTTTTGAATAAATTGGTCGCTTAATCTTTGCTTCACTGCTGCAAGTACCCAATTTCTGTCAATGGAACTTTGTTCATACCAAATGTTGGAGAACCCACAAGAGGTTAAAATTTTATAAATGAAATCTACCCATAGGGTTTTTGGACCTCCTTGAAAATATTGAGAACATAGATATTTATACAAAACACAAACTGTTTTGTTTTCTAAAGAATTCGGGGTAAGTAATTTTAACCAGTAGGAGATCATTCTTGTATAAATATTAATATACAGTGGGAATCGCCCAGTCTCCCCATACACCATATACGAGGGCATACTACTCTTTAAATGGAAAATATGTTTTAAAAATTTTAAATGTACACGTTCAATGATGTCGAGATTTTCATAACCCCAAATTTCACAGCCATAAGTCAAAATTGGAACAACAACTTTATCAAAAAGATCTAACTGACATTCAATTGGTAAGTTAAATTGTCTTATCTTCCTTATAACACCATACATCGCTTTCTGTGCTTGTTCACATAAATGTCCAAATAACTGTATCTCGCTTCCATTCTCAATGACCGTGTACTTATAAAAGTGAATTTCTTTGTGCTTTCTATATCAATATCTCTTCACTTAGAGCGGTTATGTTAGGTTAAGAGTTGTTAATATATATATATATATATATATATATATATATATATATATATATATATATATATATATATATGTAATCATAACTAGTCAAAATTAAACCAGTTATGTACAGCTCAACCTAGTAAACTGATGTTTACAAAATGTACTCGGGCAACCATTTTTTGTTACAGTATACGTTCATTGTAAGTTTCTTTGCGAAATGTATGTTTGCGTCAAACGTTATCAGTAGACATTTGTTAATATCAGAGCACAAAAACAGAGCCTGGATGTGATTGTTTTTGACAAACCCCCTCAGATTACAAAGGACATGTCGTATATATATCTTAAGTAATCTAACAACAGGGAAACATGCATCTGACAGAATTCGTGCAGCCTCTATACAGATTCATGTTATACAACTCCCTTTAAGAATGCATGTACTAGATGCACGAGGTATGTTTAATGTTTTCATCTTGAAAGAGTGCATCGGGATTTTATCATAAGCTAATTTTAGAAAAATTCGTGTACCTTGAAATCAGTATTGAAGTGGACTTCAGATAAGTAAAGTAATATTTACATTGAGGGTTCAAACTTTGTACACGTTTAAAGATATTGTTTACAATGTTGCTTGTTTGCAATTTATTTGTTGTTTGTTGTTTTCATTTTAAATCTTTTTTAGATAAACGAAAGTTATTTTTAATTCTGCACAACACATTGTCGTGTATTTTGACCTTACATAGTTTATATAAGATAAAATTTCAATTGGTTCTTATAAGATAAATAATTTGTTTTAGAATAAAAAAAAAAAAAGGAAAGAAAAAAAAACCCCACCATATCTCGATTAGTGAAGGGAAAATGTATCTGCTTATGCCAGATATAATTTTTCACAAGGTAAAGATAAACCACTGCCAAAATATTGAGGGGATTTCAATGCAATATACTAAACTTTAAGGCTTGTCACTATTGATTTTATTGTACAAATAATATGCTTGTTAATTCTACTGGATGCTGGAATCATTAGGAAAATGCAGCTATTATAGGAATATCTGTAATCTTACATCCGTTCTGTATGAAATTTTATATTTGATGTTAGGTTAGATGTGATTATATCGTTTCTTATGCGGATACTTGGACGCTAAGATTTTCAGCCACAGAGAAATCAAACATGTCTCCAGTGGAAATAGACATCTGTAGATTATTCAGTGTATAATTGTTTAATATGTAATAAACATCAGACTGATTATTCAATTAAGAGAATTTGTTATTGATACTGTCTGCATACAACAGCTGACTGTGTTTAGGTGATCAATGATCAATATACTACTTGGTCCATAAAGTCTGTACTTCTGTCCTGTAATTTGCACTAGAAGAACTGTTGTTTATTTATAGTGTAGTGGTCAGTGTGTGAGTCACGCCGACAGGTTCTTCTGTTTACATGTAAATATTGTTTTTGGAATAATATTTTCTGTTGAATTTCCAAGGGCATGACCTCCGATTGACTCAAATACGTTCAAAGCACTCGCTTTCTAAAATGTTATGCTATTCTATTGCAAGGCAGGTCAAATTCTTAGGAATTTCTTGGAAATCATTTTCCCATGAAAGGTAGAGGAATGGACCATTTTAATATATTTAAAGGACCTATGACTTTCTCAGAAAGGTTAACATACCGGTTATAAAATATAATGCAGTGACACAATTATCACAGAAAAAGAGGATCGTTTAAATGATAATCAAAGTCCTTATGTAAAGCATCATTATTACAATTTCCATTATGTACTTAAAAGTTTCCTCTGTTCAATATATTAATGAGTGCACTACCCCATCGGTCGTCCTTATTCTTGTACTTTTAAGGTAGGATCTTATTGCTTAAATTCATTGTAAATATCGCAACACGACAATTTGTCTGTGATTTGATATTATGGGATAGTGAACTGTATCATATGTGTAAAATTTATTTCCTTTCTTCCTACTTCGACATAATGAATCTGTAAAATTGAGACCGTGTTACATGTACGAGGGGGTATCAAAAAGTTCGTGGACTAGCGCCATAAAATTAAAACCGCTTTAGGTACATTAATGAATTTTATAAAATATTTAGTTAGCATCATCTTTTCTATCTAAAGAATAAACCGTAAATCATAAATTTTATTTTTTAATAAATTAGTAATGTTTTTGTAAGTAATGGTATGTCCAGGCGGCGCAACCTCGAATATGACGTTTTTTCGACCTAAGCATTACTGAGAAAAACTATTTTGTTATGAACATTTGACATCCAAAATTCAATTATAAAATTCAAAAATTCACATAATTCAAGTGTGTGATGGGACACTATTGTTCCGTAAAATATGCATTTTTTTTTACCTCATTCTGTAATTTCTATGAAATTTTATCGTAAATTTTGTTTGGAGTGTCCAAACAATTAAGGGCTTGAAAATGACGTCGAAAAGGGAGAGGGGTTTCTTTTTCCAACATTCTACAAAGTTTTGTCCCTAAAAAAAACTGGTATAGGCCTATGAAATCTTTAAACTCGCTACAGAGAAATAAAATGCATCTAGAGTACTTGTTTTTTTAATGCCAAAATGGATTCAGCGAGAAAAGGGATGCACAGTTATTGTCGATTTGTAGTCAATGTGTGAAAAGTCAATCACGTCAAAAAATGAAGTTGATCATGTGTGATAAATTATGAACTTCAAAAAGCAAAATATGCTGGCATAATCAAGCGAGGAACTCTCCTTATGTATAAATCCATTTGCAATATTATATGCTATGAAAGCAGCTGTTCATGACATTGTAAAGTCATATAAACAGGACGGGTTTAAGTCCTTACTCAACTCCAGGGAATCTCATCAAGGTAAGTGTATGAGGTAGAAGAATCGGACATTGAATAACAACGACGTTGTCGGACGTCATGAAACTAAACGGAGACAGCGCCGGGTGATCATATAATGTCGTTTTCATTTTTTAATAATTTGGCAAATAATGAACGTATCAAGCTAAAATTTTCAAAATTTCTTTATTTTTTGTTGTTTTATGTTCCTTATAAATTTTGAAAGCACAGACTGCATAGTACTAATTTTGTCGACTCAGTCCACGAACTTTTTGATAACCCCTCGTATGTGCTTTTATTTTTGTGAATTTACGAAAAAGCGTGACTTGTAGCAAAAAGTACCTTTTAAAAAAAAATAATAAAAGTACAATGCTTGCACTGAAGAATTTATCACCCTTAGCTGAAAGATAGTTATAAGCTTTGAAACATTTTTTGCCTGTACTTTTCAACAAAGCAGTTTTTAAATAAAATAAAATATTATTTATTTAATAGTTCTTTCAACTTAATTTCCAGTCACACATGAGTTTTAGCTTCGGTTTTGAAAATATGTTAAACTTCATCCTTAGTGATAATGAAATATTTATCAAGAAACAAAGTAATGACTAAAATATACGTTTCATTTATCGAGATATTTCTTGTAATTAACTTCATAAATTATTTTGGTAAGATTACGTCTCTCTCTAACTTCAAAAGGAAGCAAGAAATTAAATGAATGTGGAATTATTGATATATTTATTTATGACGGTAGAATATATCATAATGCTTCTAGCTGAAATAATTTTAAAAGACAAACCAATTTTTTTTTTTTTTTTTTTTTTTGGTCTTGGTTTAGTATATATTTTTATATCATAATCATATTGTAAATTTCTTATATATTTTAAGTAGACAGTAGTCATTACCATGTATAAAAAAATGTGCCACCATGAAAATTCATTTAAAAAAAAAGAAAACTAATCAAACATAATTGTAGTTTTGATTTTAATACATTTAAACAAGTATCATATTAACACAATAAATAATACAAATAGGATTTACAAAGAAGTTATTCCAACTTATATTAATCCGTTTCCTCCATGTTCCTAAAATATAATTTAAGATAATTACCCCTTTTTGTACTAAAAAAAGACAATTCATAACTTCATAAAGCAGCCGTAGTATTCACATTTGCTTTGCCCTGGAGAAAATGTTACAAGCCGTTTTCAAACACGCTTTTTTTTTCTCTGTTTCTGAAAATATATGAAAACCACTATACTTTCCTGAGATACTTCAGAGCAGATAATTCAATTATATCATGAATTCTTGTATAAATCATGAAACCTGTTGCCCCCATTATCACTACGGGGAGTACTAAAGGTTGGAAAAGGATACAGTTTTTTATTGAAAGACTTCCTTTAACTAATAGAAACTATGCATGATAACAGCAACTGCTCGATATATATGTCAAATTTATTCCATTCAGTGAAAGAAAACATCTTTTCAAAATATCGGCAATATGAAATAAATCCAGTATCGAGGACTAACTGTTAAAAAAAAAAATACAGTACTGTATATTACCAAATTTTTACCACACCTTATTTTCGCGAGATAATTATTTGGTATTCATTAGCACGACAAAATTTTAGCGAATTCTATTTATTGTTGTCTGTAATCTTTGATACTACAAATATTAGCGAAAATGAAATTTTTGAGACAAAACAGTATCGCATAATAACTCGAAAGTAATGTTCTCGCGATTAAGAAGTGAATTACAGAGTTGCCCTTGCCTATTTCAAAAGACATAGCAATCTTCTTTCCTACTTTAGAATTTCTACATGAGTATTTTAAAACTTTTTGATTATACATTAGGCTACTGACTGAAAAGTTGATGTGACAGGGATCTCTACAACCTCGTTTAATGTCAGCACTTCGTAAATTTTATGATCCTTATAATGACATTGTTAGCAAATATAACCTATCATTGGGTCGTATTTTGGCTGACTTGTTTCATACCAATTGTAGACCTTTGTTTTTATACTGAATTTGACTACGGAATGTACCGTCTACCGGATCAATACATAGGACTCACGGCGGATGTAACCGGTCAACAGAGGATGTTTACTCCTCCTTGGCACCTTGTCCCACCTCTGGAATTTCCAGGGTTCCGCGTGCCCTCTTCACAGACTTGTGTGGTTTATAGAGTTTTTGAGATCGATCACTGTTCTTTATCTTCTTTATTCTTCTTTATCTTCATCATTTTCATTTGCTAAATTACATATTAAAGCAATTTATAGTTTTCACAGACTAAAACATTTCTTATTTATACTCTTAAAGCCAATTATGACGTATATTTTTATAAGTTCAGATAAGCAAAATTTAAAAGATCTGAAAGGACTTCCGGTGCGTGCTTGTATGATGTAGACGTGTCGAGCGTCGAGAGAGAAAATTTTCTTTATTCAACGGGCTGAAGTCCTATTACGATCAGTTGCGGTCTGCTGTGTCCCCACAAAATATGCCGGGAAAAGGTAGAAGCAGCCAGAAAGTCCAGGAAGGCGCATTAGACCATTTTTTAAAAGAGTCGGAGAAAAATTCGACAGAGGAAACTCGGACCAAATCTAAAGACGCGGGAAGAGCTGGCGAGAAGGATGAGAAATGTGATATTTCAAACAATGATCTCAAAGAACTGATGACACAGTTATTTAAAACGATGGAAAAGAATACTGAGGAGCGACTTACGACTATGAACAAGTCTATTGATGATAAGTTCTGTGCTTTCAAAGAGAAAGTGGATGACCTCGACAAAGCTGTCCAAAGTCAAGACGACAGATTAACGGACATGGAGACTTCTCTGTCAAAACTTAAAGCTGTTGAGAAACTTGATTTAGAAGTAGAGGAATTGAAAAACTATATAACCTACCAAGAAACCAGGTCAAGGAAGTATAATGTGCTTATATATGGTGTGGAGAAAAGTGAAAAAGAAAATGTAACAGAAGTGGTGAGAAAGTTTTTTGCTGATGAATTAGGAATAGACGGGGAGAGCATTCAATCAACTATTATCCAGAATACTCACCGTATCCCAAGAAACCCAAACAATACGTCTATCAACTCTTACCAAGAGTCAGCGCCTGAGGCCATAATTGTAAAGTTCGCCCGAATGGAAGACAGTAACGCCATCCTAATGAAGGCCCGGAACAGTAATTTATCGAAAGGAAAAGCTGTGCGAACGGACCTACCTAGTCATTTGAAGAAAAAAAAACGTAGTATCCTTTCCCAACAAGCATACAAGTTGAGACACGCTGGACTCAAAACTCGAATCATTGAGGGAAAGACCGATGTGGAACTACAATACCGCAAGCCAACAGACACAGTTTGGATCAAATATACTGATGCTCAACTTTTTCAAGCAAGCCCACATACAAAATATGTTGTCTTTTTCCCTCTCTCTCTCTCTCTCTCTCTCTCCATTATTTCTCATGTTTCCTTTTAAGCATATGCAGGAAGCCTGTATTTTTTTTTTATTTTTCAGTCTATAATGATTGAGTTGTGTACATGTATATGTGTAAATATGTGTATGTTGTGTCCATGTTTCATTCTGTATAATAAGTATGGCTAGTAAGCTTAAAATTTTTTCCATGAATTGTAGAGGGCTACACGATCATAGAAAAAGGAAGGATGTTTTCAAATATTTAAGAGAACATAATGCAACATTTTACTGCTTACAAGACACACATTGTGCAGAAAATGAGAGAGATATTGTTTATTCACAATTGGGTCTTGATTTTTTGATGTGCCCAGGGTCTAGTGATTCGAGAGGAATTTTAACACTTTTTAATGACAGAGTAGAAATTAAAGTTTCAAAATTCAAACTTGATTCCCTTGGAAATTATATTGTTTCAAGTATCCTTATTGACAACAGATATTCTATTACACTAGTAAATCTATATGGCCCAAATAAAGATAATCCTGACTTTTATATTGATCTTGGAAATATCACTGATGATTTTGACAATGATTTTGTTGTAGTCCGTGGGGACTGGAATCTTGTACAAAATTATGATCTTGACTGTTACAACTATGTACGTGAAAATAATCTGAAAAGTAAATTGGAAGTAGAAAAATTAAAGAATAGATTTAATTTAGTTGACCCATGGCGCATTTGCAATCCAAATGTAAAAATGTTCTCTTGGGCTAAAAAATCTCCCATTAAGCAGGCTAGGCTAGTTTTTTTTTTCTAATATCAGAAGAGCTTATGTCAACACTTGATACGGCAGCAATTCTCCCAGGATATAGAACAGATCATTCATTTATTGAACTTCAACTAAGATTTGACAATTTTTCAAGAGGAAAAGGTTTTTGGCGCTTTAATAATTCTCTGTTGAAAGATGTTGACTTTGTTAAGAAGGTCAAACAAATTATATCTGATACTGAGGTAGAATACTTGGTAGGTGAATACAGATCACCAGCAATTGATGATAATTTATTATTATAAATTATCTTAATGAAAATAAGAGAGTTTGTAATTTATTTTTCCAGTAAAAAATCCTGTGAGAGAAAAAAAAGAAAGAAAGAACTTCTTCAAAAGCAAATTAAATTTATGCATGAGATGTTTAACATGCACCATCTACAAATTTATGGAAATTTACTGAATGATCTTCAGGTTGAACTTGAAAATATCAGAAAATATGAGCTTGAAGGGCTATTGATACGAACACATAGAAAATGGATCGATGACGGTGAAAAACCAACAAAATATTTTTGTGCTCTGGAAAAAAGAAATTATGTAAATAAAAATATAACAAAAATCATTGACAGTAGAGGTAATTCAATTGTTAATCAGAAAGAAATTTTATTTAGATAACCTTTAAATACTTCTATCAATCTTTATATAGAAATGTAGATGATTCACTAATTGATGTTAACCTAAACAATGTTCTAGTTGATTGCGAAGTTCCCAAACTTAGCAATGATACAAAATCTCTTTTAGATAATGATATCTCCCAGTCTGAAATTTTAAACTCTTTAAAAATTATGAAAAATAACAAACTTCTGGAACAGATGGATTCACTACAGAGTTTTTAAAATTTTTTGGTCTGATTTATGCAAATTTTTGATAAATTCATTTACCTGTAGTTATAATAAAGGATGTCTATCAATGACTCAAACTCAGGGCATAATTTCTGTAATTCCAAAGGGAAATAAACCAAGAGAATACTTGAAAAATTGGAGACCTATCTCTCTTCTCAATGTTACTTATAAGTTACTGTCCAGTGTTTTAGCCGACAGAATTAAAAGTGTTCTCTCCACACTTATTCATGAAAATCATTTGAAAGGGATTTCTTAAAAATAGATACATTGGTGAAAATTCTAGATTACTTTATGATGTTAGTCATTATTGTAATGAGGAAAAGATCCCAGGATTTGTTCTTCTTATAGATTTTGAAAAGGCATTTGACTCTGTTTCATGGAGATTTATTTTTAAAGTTCTACAATACTTTGGTTTTGGCGAAAAGTTCATAAGCTGGGTTAGATTGTTGTTTTCAAATGCAAAATTGTGTGTAATTCAGCATGGCCTATTTTCAGAATTTTTTGATATCGGAAGAGGATGTAGACAGGGGGACCCTATTTCACCCTATTTATTTGTACTCTGTGCTGAAATCATGGGTATAATGATAAGAAACAATCCTGGAATCAAAGGAATTTTTATTAAAAGAAATGAATATAGACTATTGCAGTATGCAAATGATACAGTCATCCTTTTAGATGGTACAAAATCCTCTCTTACATGTGCTTTATCACTTGTCGATCAGTTTTCTAAATATTCTGGTCTTAAACCAAACTATGAAAAAACTCGTTGTATAAAAATAGGCTCTTTGTCTCAAGAAAATGTAGATATCTGTTTAGATTTTTATCTTCATTGGTCTCAGGAACCATTTACTGTATTAGGTATAACCTATTCTGTAGATTTGAACCCTAATACTATGAACGAACTCAATTTCCAATCTAAACTTGTTGAAATGAAAAAAGTAATTGGCTCTTGGTCAAAAAGATTGTTGACGACTGCGGGCAAAATTACAGTAGTTAAGTCAATCATTTTTCCAAAAATAACCCACCTGTTAATTTCTTCCCCTTAAATTTATGCAAGATCTTGAGAAAATGTTTTTCAATTTTATTTGGAGCAATAAACCACCTAAGGTAGCGAAGAACTGTATTATACAGAGTCATGAAAACGGTGGCTTAAGAATGATAAGTGTTAAAGATTTTTGCAAGGGTTTAAAAATAACATGGATTCGCAGACTTTTTAGCAATATTAATGTTTCTGCATGGAAGACTCTGTTTTATAGTATAATTCCAGAAGTGGAATTTCTTCCCTGTTTTGGTAATAGTTTTACAAGGGTTATTTCCAATAGAATTTCAAACCATTTTTGGAAAGATGTTTTTAATGCCTTATATGAATTAAGAATGATTATAGAGTCTGACAGTTTGTCTATGTTAGATCCTCTTTGGTATAATGACAATATTAAGATATCAAATAACTTTATATACTATAAACATTGGGCTGATAAAGGTGTAAAATACATTAATGATTTGTTTCTTCCTGATGGCCAGCCTATGAGTTTTGAAGAATTTTGTGATGTGTATAATTTGTCAAGCCCTCTTACATGATTTCACGGTGTCTTACAAAGTGTCAGAAAATTGAATTGAATTTATACTGTAAAGGATGCTTTTTATAATTCTCCTTATTATCCCAATTTCTTCAGAATAATTTTTAAGAGTCAAAAGGATCAAGAGATTTTTATGACATTTTAATTTCATCTAAATGGGATAAACCCAAATAAGAAAGTAAATGGGAAAATGTACTGGATTTGAATGTAAACCAAATGTGGTGGAAAACCCATAATAAACTGATTTTTAGTATCACTGAAGATGTACATTTAAGATGGTTTCATTATCGAATTGTACATAGAATTATGAGTGCTAATGTTTATTTAAAGAAAATAGGAATCGTAAATTCTGATCTGTCTAGATAGAAAAAGACTGAATCCTACTACAAAAGTAATGGGAAATTGATAAGAAATTATTTAGAAAGAGTTGACACACATGAATTTTTTTTATATGCTTCAGGACCAGTCCTTATCGAATCGATATCGTTCCGTCTTTCAGTCAAAGAGAGGCAATCGTATCTAGCATTCCCATGAGGAAAGTAATTACTTAAAAAAAATCAATGAAAGCGGTCATTTTCAAGGTGTTCTTTTTCAACAATCAGCGTTTAAAAAGAATGATTCCGTTTTGGTTCGAAACACTTGGTGTTCCTTAATTTATCTTAAATGTTTTGAAATTATTCGTTTACTTGAATCTTGTATCTTATGTTTTGAAATTATTCGTTTACTTGAATCTTGTATCTTATGTTTTGAAATTATTCGTTTACTTGAACAAATAAGAAAAACATAGGGAGCTGAGCTGTGTTTCAAGAAAGGACAAGATCCTTTTTGACCTCAACAATGTGGTGCCTATTAGAACGATAGAGCAGTTCATAATAACAAAAACTGTTGTGATTCATGATAAGAAGTGAGTATTACTTTTAAGTCATAGGATACGTCACTTCCTGGAAGGTTACACAATTTGCCATTTTCCTAATTTCTCACTTTTATTCAAAGATTCATCAATTTCAAGGCGCATTTTGGTTCAGAAAACACAGAGCGTACATTTGTCTACCTACAACAGTTATATCAGATACATACAGGTACATCTTTTGTATAAATATCCCAGATAAGCAAACCTGCGCTGTATGTTTCCCGCCCTGAAAAGTATCTCAAATGTGACGAAATTCCGTCAGAATTAAGGAAATATGGTAAAATATAATTTGTCACCCTCTTGTGGCCTTTGTGATTTCTTTGAATCAAAATAAATGCCTGACTTAATATAAGCATAATTTAAATTTTTGAATTGGTAAGTATTACAATTTTAACTGTGTTTTGATTGTTATATTAAATCAGGGGTCAAATACGGCCCTTACCATACCTTGACCTTTAACTATTTTTGATTTTGTATACAAACATATTGTATTGCCTCTGATCCCACTCCTATTTTATTTTTTTAAAATGATAATTATGCTCCCGTAATCGAAGATTCGGGGGCATATAGTTTTTGCCCTGTCCGTCCGCCTGTCTAACCGTCTATCTGTTTGTCCGAAAAAACTTTAACCTTGCCCATAACTTTTGATTGGTTGGAAATATAGCATTCATATTTCACAAGTGTATTCCTTGTGACAAGACCTTTCTTTTGGTACCATCATATTTGACCTTGAGCTTGGAGTTTGACCCAGTTTTGCAAAATTTTACCCAACATTAACCTTGGCCATAACTTTTGAACAGCGGGTGCTAGGGCTTTCATACTTCACATATGTAATCCTTGTGACAAGACCTTCCTTTGGATGCCAACAACTTTGACCCTTTGACCTTAACTTTGGAGTTTGACCTTCTTTTGGAAAACTTTAACCTTGGTCTTAACTTTTGAATGGTTGGTGCTAGAGTTTTCATACTTCACATATGTAATCCTTGTAACAAGACCTTCCTTTGGATACGAACAACTTTGATCCTTTGACCTTGACCTTGCAGTTTTACTTTCTTTTGGAAAACTTTAACCTTGGTCTTAACTTTTGAATGGTTGGTGCTAGAGTTTTCATACTTCACATATGTAATCCTTGTAAAAAGACCAACAACTTTGATCATTTGATCTTGACCTTGGAGTTTTACCTTCTTTCGGAAAACTTTTACCTTGTCCATAACTTTTGAACAGTTGGTGCTAGGGCTTTCATATTTCACATATGTAATCCTTGTGACAAGACCTTACTTTGGATACCAACAACTTTTGGCCTTTTGACCTTGTCCTTGGAGTTTGACTTACTTTTGAAAAACTTTAACCTTGGTCATAACTTTTGAATGGTTGGTGCTAGGGCTTTCATATTTCACATGTGTATTTCTTGTGAGGAGAACTTTCCTTGGGTACCATTAATTTTGACCAAGACCTTGATGTTTGACTCACTTTTTGTAAAACTTTAACCTTTTCCATATCTTTTCAATGGTTGCTGCTAGCTATAGGACTTTCATATTTCAAAGGTATATTCTTCGAGACAAACCGTTCACGGTAGCTCTGTCGGTAGAGCGCTCGCTCCGTGATCGGGAGGTCATGAGTTCGAATCTCGGCTTTGACTGACCTAAGTCGATAAAAAAAAATGGGTAGCAACTGTTCCTTCGCCATGCGCTTTGAAGTGAAAGTTGCGGGTCCTTCGGATGAGACCTTAAAAACCGAGGCCCAGTGTCACGGCAGGCGTTGGCACGATAAAGATCCCTCACTCCTCAATGGCCATCAGTGCCGAGTAAAGGTCAAAATTTGAAGCCCTTCACCGGTATATGGTGACGTCTCTATATGAGTGAAAAATTCTCGATTGGGACGTTAAACAACATACAATCAATTAATCAATCTTCGAGACAATACCTATATTTAATTTGCATTTGAGAAAGTTTTACCTTCGCTATAAGTTGCCATACGGGGTGTTTCACAAACACATCTTGTTTCACTACAAATACCAAATTAAAGAAAATTAAAGAAAAAATATTGATATGAAGAACATTCTCATACTTCAGTCCACACTACATAATTCTTTTCTTATATTTAAGTACACCTTAATGAAACTTATTTTAGCTAGGTACTTGGAGATTTTTTTACATTCCAAATTTTGAAATGGAATTTTTTTCTTCTTTAGTATGCATTTATACAAAATCTTAATTTGTTCTTAATTACATCATTTAATTAATGATAACTTTGTATTTGATACAAAATTTCAGCATAAACATGTCGCTAATTTTTACTGCAATTTTTTCCTAGTTTATAAAATCAACTATCAATCATCAATACGTCACAAAAAGTCATAAATTGTATTTTAATTAATAAAAGGTTTAATAACGTCTGGCTAAACCATCATTTAGAATTTCTCATAGCAAGTCATCTACCTGGTTAGAATCAATAATTTTGATTTATGTGATTTAAGTGATGGCACGTTTCCATTAATTATATATCCTATTTCATACATTGTTTTAACATCTAAAGAAAGAAACATTAAATAAATATCCGCTTCCATTTCTTCAACTGCAATCACACTACCTATATAGATCATTAGTCTCTGTTATGAGGTGGAGGAATAAATATACGTGGAACATGTTGCACGTAAAGAAATGCCAATTCAAAGTTTCCACACTGTTTATGATCTTGTTTACCGTAATAGTTATTGCACTTAGTAGCTATAAACTTAATATCTTATAAGAACGAAACAATATTTTAAGTGTATTCCTTCTGGACATAAAGGATTGTTTTACCTTGCAGCATGCTTAAAGCAACCTTTCCCTGACTAAGAGGGATTCATATTGGCACCTTTGTCATAATACTTTGTGGTCCAAAAATTATTTTCTAAGAATATTGATATACTAATCAGTCATTCTAAGAAAACATGCCCAATTAAGAATTTTTTATGTTGCTTACAAATTCACGGTTGTAATATCTTAACTTTAATTTTTAAAGATTGATTTCAACTCTAAGACTTAACATACACACATGGTTTTGTAAATATTTACCGATATATATATGCATAAAGTTTTTCATATGAACACAATATAATGTTGAAAAACGTATTCCACTGAAAATCTTAATGTCGCTTCATTCATTTACAAATTTCAAGATGAAATTTTCAGCCGTATAAGCGTTCCGAGTAGATTGCAATGAATGTTTAAAAAGTTTTTTTTTTATACATAAAAAGAAAACAAACCACTTCTTGCAAAGAAATGCATCTTTCTTCTTACGAAATCATAGTTTGTCGCTAAAAATCAATTAACTTCGGTAACGATTTTGTTTTAAATTGCATGCACAGAATGCAGATTTCAGAAAGAACTGAAAGTTTTCTGAAAGTGACCATGAAACCTTATATCATCGCTTCTTGTTGCGACTCAGCTACTTTAGATTACATTTTCGACATAACAGGTTGAATTAGACAAAAACAATTGTCTCTTTTAAAAAAATTACTTCCGTAATGGTAATTTAGGAATATTTTTGCATTAAAGTTATAAACTATTTTTATTATTTTGGGAGCGAAATGCTTCATACTTTTGTTTTAACATCTTAAAACAAAGGACAAGATATGGTAACGACCGAATCTGACCCCTTATTTGATGTAAAAATCAGAACACAGTTAAAATTGTGATAGTTTGTAGTTAAGGACTTAAAATGATGCTTGTTTTAAAGCCAGCACTAATTTTGATTCAAAGCTTGTAGAAGTAGGACATTTTCCCGAATTTCCTCAATTCTGGTGGAATTTCGTCAAATTTGAGATACTTTTCACTTCGGAAACATAGAGCACAAGCTTGCCTATCTGAGATTATTATACAATGGATGCATCTGATACTAGTTTGTGAAATATATGAATATGATAGATAGGCAAGCTTGTGCTCTTATGCTTTCTGAGACAAAATGTGCTGTAAAATCGATGAAAATTCGGAAATTGACATCTATTCTAACCTTCCTGTGACCTCTGTGTATCCCATAACTTAGAACCAAAACTTTTTGTGGCAGGGATGACAACAGGTTTTTATTAATAGGCTGTTGCATCATTTTAAACGACACCCCAAACGAGGGACCAAAAAGGTGTCTAAGCCTATCTTGTTCTTTAATTTTAACTATTGACGAGAATTTCAACTTTTATTGTTGGAAATTAACTTCCGTAACGATATTTTTCCAGAAATTTTAACTTGATATCGGATTCATGCGAGACTTCAATACTTCAGCGTTCTATACTGAACATCAGAAACGAAAAATTTGTCAAATTCAGCTTTATTTAAAAAAAAAATCTAAGACTTGTTTAAGCATTAACTTCAATAACATTATCTTAAAATCAATGGTACATGTATATTGAAATTGATGTAAAAAGTTAATAAAACCAGATTTGTGGACAATTCTTTTTTTTTTTTCAAGTTCACTGATACGTCCTTTAGAGAATTATGATGTTCAATTTGCTATTTGAAACAATTAATTTTTTCATGTTCTATAACCTGAATTCGTCTTTTTATCGTAGAATGACTGTAATATCTAATCTATAACTATATATACATGTACTATATAACTATAATCTCTAATATCTTTGCTATTCTATAGTATTGAAGAATATAGAACGTCTCTGAGATAAGGCATCAAATCCTTTAACGTTTTCAATGATGTTACAGATTATGCCATCATTTGTTAAACAGGCAAGAACTGTAAGAAAACTCGAAACAGTTGGGAAAAAAAATATTATTTACATAATGAAATGTGAGATAACGCACAGTAATCATGCTGCTCAAAAGACTAAGTAAACAAATTCAAATTGTGGTCAGAATAAACAGATACGAACCCCTGAAAACAGAGGTGGGATCAGGTACCATGGAAGAGTGAACATCCCCTGTCAACCGATCACCCCGCGATGTGACCTTTATCATGATCGAGTAAATGGAAAAGTCCGGTGTGAAAATGGAAAAGTCTGGTGTGAAAAGCCCCGTGTTAAGGATTGCAACCCCCTTGGCACGCAAAAGATCGTTTCTCTGGTTTTCGGAAAAGAGTAGGCTCACTGGGGACCGCCAGAGAAACCAAAAATCTTTCAAAACCGGTCATATAAAATTAATTTTCCGCCAAAATATGGCTGAAATATTGCCGACTCGGCGTTACACCCTAATCAATCAATCAATCCGTTGTGAAAATAATGACCTAACGATTTGCATGAAAAGTATTTGGTGAACATATCCTATCTTACAAATGGATTCTGAACCCCTTTTGAAGAATTGATTAATCTATTATAGTAAATAAAAGTTTCAAAAAAATTCACAGTGGTGGAAAAAAATATGCTAAATATAGCATATCAAGGTTACATCCTCATTATAAAGTCAATCAAACTTATATTTAGAATGAATAACTAAGTAGAAAGTTAATAGCTTCATAATAATGTAATTTTTTTCAGTCACAGTCAACGGAGAATATTTTGGTTAATAAAAAACTCTTATGATGTACCAGTGTACCCTTTAATGAACAAAAAACAATTCGCATAAACTAGAGTAAATAAAAATTCTAAAGTATATAAAAGTGTCAGAATATCATTTTTTTTTTATTCTCTTTATCTTAAACTACTACTGATGCAACGAGTCACTGATTGTGATATTCCTTTCAGTTGTGGATGATTCCCCTTCAGGGACGCTCACTGAATACACTTGGTATTTATTAAAATGCATTTCTGACCTACAAAAATGTCATACACTCTTAAATCATTTATCTATATTTCCTCCACAATGTGAAATGTCACTGATTAAATTTACTTGCTTGTAAATCGACTGACAACTAGAGATACTATGCAAGCTCACAAAATAATACCCCCCTCCATGCCCACATCCTTTTTTTTTTTTTTCTAAAAAAGAATTACCTTGAACATACAAAAACGACCTTGGTTTAAGTCATAAGTTCTTCTATTGAAGTATAATGTCAATTTATCATAAAAGACAGTTGAAAGATTTAATGAAAGCAACAGATCATCGCTGTATCCTCAATTTACCTCAGGTGAGCATTTTGATCCAAGAGCCTCTTGATTTAAAATCTTAATCTTTTCAACCAAAAAAAAAATATGTCCCTAATAAAATCTACAAGGGGTCATTATTCTACGGGGGTCGTTTTCCTTTGCGTATAGTATGCAGATTTAAAGGGAGTTATCACTTTTTCTACAGGCAAAGGGTTATTTTTCGAGTCGAAAAATGACCCCTTGTCATTATTCTACGGGGGTCATTATTCGTCTTTACAACGTCCGTGCTATGACATGATGAATGTCCAAAATTTACAGTTCAATACGTATTCTTACATTAATTGATTTTATGATAGAATCAGGTCGATTGATCGCTTCTTTTGAATATAAATGCCTGTTTAAATGATACACACCACATTGGCGTAGGTAAATTGAGGGAACCACCGTTCAATGTGAGCGTGAAATTCGATTATGACACTGTACTTCTACGGCGTACAACGTTTGTGACATCAAATTCATAACTTTAACCTTTTGACCTTCCCGTCCGTGTTATCGGGCTATGAATTCGGAAGATTTCAGCACAATTTGTAAGGAAAATACATTTGAAATAAAATACACTTCCAATATTCATCCATTAGAGTTATGATCTGGGCACGAATTTTTATATCTTTTTTTTTTTTTTTTTTTTTTTTTTTTTTTTTTTTTGCCAGTGAGCTCAAACTTGTCGGATTTACCTTTGTTTAAGTTAATAACACACCTTTAGGTTATATGCAATTAAGCATTGAAATCTTATTTTTGGATATCGTCGGTCCTATAACAGCATCTGGCCGTGCCGACAAATTGAAAACCGCACATTACCTATAACATGTGCTGTTATAGGACCGACGAAATCCAAAAATAAGAATTTAATGCTTATATTTACATTCTCTAATTTTTTTTTCTGTTCATAATTGTGAATTTCGTTAATCTGTATTATGAATGTAGCGAATGTGCTCAATAGATGTGAGAGCCGTTATGACGTGCAAAGTTAAATAACGCAATCAATATTGCGAGGGAAAAATGAAAAATAAATTTTAAACGTACAATTGTTATATTTTTATAATAAATCAATAAGGTAATTGTTTTTTAATTCAATTGAGCCAAAACAATTACATTTTAGAGTTCCTTAAGTATCAAAAATGCATATAGTTCCTACTATGTATTCTAGCTACCGCGCAGTGACAAGGTTTTGCGTGTGTTATATAGTATTGAATGTTGTAGATTTCCAATGGATTTCATAAAGAAAATTACACTGAGTGTAAAATTCTTTGTTTGAAATATACAATCCTTTGCAGGAATCTGTTTATCTTTCCTCAGTGCAATTTGAACATAAAAGTTACCATTGATGGTCCTTCCTTTGGTTTATCTACATGTTTTACCGGACCTCTCGAAAGAAATGAAAACTAATAAAACATGCGTGGAGCCTTTGTTTCTCTTTACAATAATAAGAACGATAGCTTTTTCTTTGATTCCACATTTTATTATTGTTCTTCCTTTTTGGCTATAAAAATGCACCCATGTCATCCATCACGCAAATTTAACAAATCTTCTATTTTGTTAAAATATTTGTTTTTAAGTAGACGGTTTGCACATTTAATGCGCATTTCTCATTTAGGGAATTTTAAGAAAATAAGGCACATATCTCATAGAAATATTATCATATTCATTTCCCTTGTCAGAATTCTATAAAATGTTATGACGATGAAATGCTAAGTGTTTCAGCAATGTCTTTGGATATCCATTTCAGATATGAAGTTGCACATTGCATCGATAAGTTTTGGTGTCCCTACAAATTTCAATCGACCAGTTTGACTTTTATATTTTAACTCTCCTTTTTTTCTTTTAAATTTCTGAATTAATCTGAAACTATACAGCGTTAAAGACTATTCTTTCCAAATATAAAAATCATATCTTTAATATGAGTTCTTCGATTTATGTGAAAAAGTGCTGTTTTCACATACGCTCTCATTTTCGTCCTCTTGGCAGAGATCATTTTAAACAGTTTTCAGCTCAGTGTAGTGACCATGCATACTTCAAAATTGAATTTCTTTGCGAGGACAATAGAAAAAATCATGATGTTTTCTGCGATTAGGAGCTCTTTAATTGAACGTTTCAGCTGTGAAAAAATAAAATTAAATAGATCTATATTTACTATGATATATTGTTTGTTGCATTATTTATTGAACGA
The DNA here is from genome assembly GCF_033153115.1 of Saccostrea echinata. NCBI lineage: Eukaryota > Metazoa > Mollusca > Bivalvia > Ostreida > Ostreidae > Saccostrea > Saccostrea echinata. The sequence goes on along the minus strand of NW_026889763.1, from coordinate 6,504,303 downwards.
CCCTCGTAGGAGACCTATTTTTGTATTCACATGAAGCAGAATTTATTCCAAAACTTCTACGTGAGAAAAAGAAAACACTTGCTGTGGCCTTTAACTCGCCATTTCGATATATCGACGACGTATTATCAATTAACAATACTGTAGTAACTTCCATTCATATGTCGACTCGATATATTCCAGTGAGCTTGAAATAAAAGATACCACAGAGTCTGACACATCTGTTTCATATTTGGATATTTTACTGGAAAAGACGTTAATGGTATCCTAACAACAAAGCTTTTAATAAACGAGATGACTTCAACTTTTCAATCGTCAACTTCTCTTACTTATGTAGCAATATACCCTTATCACTTGCATATGGGGTTAATGTCTCTCAGTTGATTCGATACGCAAGAGCATGCTCTACGTATGAACAATTTCTTAAACGAGGCAAGCTATTGACAAACAAGTTGATGAAACAAGCATATGAACAGTCTCGTTTGAAGTCATCATTTCGCAAGTTTTATGGTCGATAAAATGACCTTGTCAGCACATACAACCTATCACTGAGTCAAATGCTGACTGACGTTTTTCATACTACCCGGTAATTGTTGGTTAGACCATTACTTATACACTGAACTGTCTACGGATTTTCCTGTTTTCCCAATCATAACAAGGAGGACACCGCGGATGTGACTGGTCAGCAGGGGATGCTCACTCTTCCATGTCACCTGATCCCACCTCTAGATTTTGAGGTCCGTGTTTGCTCTGCTCCAAATTTGTATCGTTTCATTGGACTTTTGAGATTGAATACTGTTCGTTTTCTTCATATTTCATTGAATATGGGCGCGCCCCAAGCTTCGTTTCAAGGGTTAAAAGGAATCATAACCTAAATTTTAAAAAGATAAGTTGGTATGTGAATAAAAAATTGTTTTTTCTAAAGTATGTATCCCCCTTTTTTGCTAGTATTTGTATTTTTAATTTTCTTATAAGGGACATACTCAAATATGGGCATGTGTAAATTTTGTACGAAATTTATTTGTTTGGTATATAAATAAATGCTCATTAACAACAATCAGTTTAATTTTATATATTGCAAAAACGGAGCAGAGTAGACTAATGGGTAGAGATTATTAATTACATTTATGAAAACATTCATGAAAATCGAAAACGATGGTATAATAAACAGTTTCTCTCCTTTATAATATAATCAGATTCTAAAGGAAGACAAAACAAATCAATTATAAAGCAGACTTATTTATTGAAGATGAAATTCACAACAAATATTACAATTCTTAAATAATCCTAATGCACCTTCTATGAATTTTTTTATATGTTCTTGCAGGGCAAAAATTTGACGATTTCCATGGATCGAAATCCAGAACGATAGCTTTATATTATCATTTCGTAAATAAGCTCTGTCATTTTGAACAAGAAAATACTAGAACCTGCATTTTGACTCACCCATGAGAATATACCGGTATATTTGAAAAAGTGGTTTAAAATCATTTTTGTCCCAAAAGACACGTACTCCATACTTCACAATTCTACATTGAATTCTTGCTTGAATGTTACACGGTGTAAAAGCTTTTGATAAAATTAAAATGGCTCTTTGTGAGGCCAAGTGATTAAAATCATAAAAACGTTCAATAAATCGTTTTTGTATTAAAAAATCTTCAAATAATAAAAAAAATTACATCTGACTAACAAATACATGTTTTAACACCAATTACAATAATATCAAATCACGACACTTAGGATTTGAAAATTCAAATCATGATGTCTATAACATGCCACAAATGCATAAAAATGTCAATAATATTGATGACCTGGGAGCGTATGTTATTCACAAAAATCCATTTTTGGTATCATTATAATACATCGATTAGCTGCACAAAAATACTCTTTAATACAATATATAGCGTCACTTAGAAAATTTGGGATTTTTTGAAAGTCATTTATTTTTTAAAGTTATATATTTTAACGTTAAAACATCCCTAACAATAAATTAAAAACTAGGCGTTTGTCAGACACAAGTGCTTTTTTCAATGCAAATGGAACTCGGAAATTTGAAAATCTTGTGATTAATCAACAACAAAATACTTTGTTAAAAATCCCTCTAATTCTATACATACAAGTGCACTAAAGTAGCAGTTAAAAGGATGCTGGATTTTCTCTTTGACAACATCTATGTAATCTTTGGAGACCAGGTCTTCCAACAAATTGTTAGAATTCCTATGGCCACTAATTGTGCTCCGTCATTATCCGATTGGTTTTGTATTCCCATGAAGCAGAGTTTATTTAAAAACTTCTACATGAGGAGAAGAAAACACTAGCTGTGGTCTTCAACTCGAAATTCAGATACATCGACGACTTTCCGTCAATTAAAGTTACATAATGAGTCAAAATTATGTGTTTCTTTTAAGATATCTGTATCATAAAGCAAAAGATTTATGAAAAATATGAGTTTATCGAAGATATGACAAACTCATCTGTACTGTGAACCAAGAAAAAAACTGCAAAATATAAGTGCCGGAAAAACAAAGGTTGTATCTACAATTCTTTGTTAACGTGCTTGTCAAAGTCGCGCAACTTTTACTTTTAATATAAACTTGAAAACAACAATTAAATGGATTGCAAAGGTGAGAAATATGTTCTAGTAATCTTTCTTGAGATTATATCAAAATTCTTGGTCTACCGACATTCATTGTTTTTGGTACTTGATACCATATTAACTTCTTCAACTTTTCTGCGCATGCGTACAATCTTGAGGAAGAAATAAAGCAATATTTTCATCTTTGGCCAGACAAGAATTATTTTTTTCTCCATAATAGTAGATTTTTTAGGTTCCAATACCTGTGATTTTCTGAAACCTAATACTTTCAGGAAATGAACAAAATTTGCATTGCCCAAAAATGCCAAAATTCTATATTGTTAATTTTCCCGTTTGAGCGTCACGGTGTCACTTCCATTCATATGATATCGATATATCCAAGTGAACTCGAAATTAAAGACACGCCAGAGTCTTACACATCTGTTTCATATTTGGATGTTTTAGTTACTGTAGACGATAAGTGCCAAATGACAAATAAGGTGACTTCGGCTTTTCCATCGTCAATTTTCCTAATTTATGTAGTAATATACAGCTATCACTTGCATATGGTGTTTATGTCTCAAGACTCATACTCAAGATCATGCTTTGTGTATGATCAGGGATTTCTACAACCTCGTTAAAGTCAACATTTCGTAAATCTCATGGTCTTCATAATGACCTTGTTAACAGATATCACCCATCATTGGGTCGTATTTTGACTGACATGTTTCATACAAATCGATAGGTTTTTTAAATTTTAAATTTGACTACGGAATATTCCATCTATCTGATCAATACATAGGGCTCACGGCGGTTGTGACCTATGGACGGGGGATGTTTACTCCTCCTAGGCATCTGATCCCATCTCTGGAATTCCCAGGGGTCCGTGTTTTATGCTAAGTTCACAAATTTGTGTTCTTTGTTTCTTTTAAATCGATCACTGTTTGTTATTTTCACATTTTTCATTAAATGAACATTAAGTTACTAAATTTTTTAGAAATATCAAGTGTAAATTTTAAAAGATGTGCCTTGAAATTTTCATAATATACTAAGTAACTACATGTATTTATTTTTACGTTAGATAAGCATCAACACGATTGACTGTATTCTTCTAGAAAAAAAGCAAGCATAGATTATGAAAGATGTGTCATAACTTTTATTTTTAGCAAAATATATTTTAATATTTTGATTAATATACTTCTTTCTCAGAGGATATTAAGTTTGACTTTGTGATTTATGATTTGCTAAGGAGCATAGCAAATAATCCATTTTTTCTCTTTATTGTGTTTGGTATTTAAGATAAATTAATATCAGAAGTTTCAGTTTTGCTGATCGTGAAAGCTGTGTTATCTGATTTGGTTTTAGATTTGCAGAAAGAAAACAAACGGTTGAACGATAAGAAGTATATAAAAGGATTTACAGCGTAGTTTGACAGCATTGCAACTGTTCCTATTTCAAAGAGAATATGAGTTAACCCATCACTTGAATCAAGAACTTTGTACTCTATCAGTAATACTATTATGTCATTGATCACGAAGGGTAATTGTCCTAAAATATAGGTTAAGCAAATGAGATAAACTTTAGTCGTAAGTTCTGCCAAATGGCGTTTTTCAATGACACTCTTAGAAATCTTGGGGAGTTTCCTCAATTTAACCAATTTATAGCAATGCAGGTAAAGCAAAAAACCAATAATGATTAAAACCAAAGGCACAGCAATGAAAGCGAAGTAGTACACAACATAGAGATAATCAGGACATACTTTTGTAAAAGATAAAGTAACTGCGTACGAAATGGTCATCAAACTCATAACCGAAAATATGGCGAGGGACATTTTCACCGCGCGGAAGCTTGTATGAGAGCAGTGGTAGTGAAGAGGATTGGTAATCAGAGAGTACCTCTCGTAGGCCAAAACCACTAGGTTACCACCCGTCCACATGAAAGGGGTGTACATCGCCCAGAAAAACACAATACAAAGAGGAATGTTGAAGTAAAAATTGTACATATTTGGATAAAGTATGAACATTGACAAATACACCACGGCACTGGTCAAAAAGTCACTTACGGCCAATAACAGGATACACATGTATGTTACGTCTTTTTGCATGCCTCTATATAGTATGTTAATGAAAGTGGCACTATTTCCTGTCAAGGAAATCAAAGTCAAAATTGTACATACTCGAAGTAGCCAACAGGAAGTGAAATCACTGATCGAACAGAAGGTAACAAACACCGGAAGGGTGATGTTTGGTGAAAGGCTTGAAAAGTTAGGCATCTGAGATGTGGAGTTCTCCATGATACACACTATATATACCGAAGTAATTCTCTGTCACGTCAGTGTTACATAGAATGTTCTCTAGAATGGAGAAACAGATTTTTTTTTTCTTTTCATCAGAGATATATATCAAAACATACACATTTGACAGGGAAAAGAGAATGAATCGTAGATATGTACATATGAATGACAATTTAAAAAATTGGTGGAAATTTTAGTAGTAGTAGCACAAATATTGTCTTACCTAATTCGGAGTCCCGAGTTTTTTCTCCTACTATTAGTTCACTTCACGAAAGTAGACTTTAAGGTTTCAAAGCATATGGATCATTCTATAATCAGCTTGACAGTGCTAAAATGGCATTTCTAGATTTACTTATATCTCAGAAATGCTTACATTGACTTCCCATACATAATAAAGCAACAATTCAGTCCCTCCCAGAAAAGCTGATTGGATGAGTTTACTTTTACATTTTTTCACATTTTCAAACGTGAATGCTGTCATCTGTTTAATGAAATTGATATCTTTATAGGTATTGATTTCACAGATTTTAAAAACATAAAACAGGTATTTTTTTCAAAATATGAAAATAACACATTCAAGGCGAAAGACTCTCTATTTTCCTTCATTTCACGAAACTTGATAAGGAAAATACATATTATAAATGGTGAGAGTGAATAAACCATTCAGACTCTGCCCAAAAAGCCAATTTCTCCAGAATTTTGGTTAAATCCATGTTTACAATTCTTAATTTCACTATCGCTTATTTACATGTATGACATCACAATCTAAGCCATTGCGTTACGAAAAGACAGCTAAAAGAGGATAGGAAAACATGAAAAATCAAAGAAAATGTAATAAACAGAAAAATTCAATGTTTTGTAGATACATATGGATTTTTTTTTACTAGTGATACAGGACTTTTTGATATTTTCACTCCTGCTTCACACTCGTCAAAATATGTATAGAGAAAATTATATATCACTTGTAAAATTAATCCCATATCCAACCACAACACATTAAATACCCTCTATTAATCTAATGGAACAGTGACATGATTGTTTTAAGGACATTTAAAATACGAAATCTTACCATTTTTCTTATTAATTGATATAATTGAAATTAAAAACAAAAGCCTTTTCAAAATCTTTAAATGCATTAAAAGATTTTACATGTACTTCCACATTTTACTGATTTAAAGAGTAGCTAAAAACGGTCATTGTGCTTTTACCAAATTTCTTTTAGATACAGAAAATGATTTTAGAGCTTCAATGGTATTTTATGATTTGCACGACTGTTGGCACCTTTGACCAAAAAGTAAAAAAGTAAATAATAGTTTGCATATGACTCATCATCATGTTGTAAAATTTATATACTAGTACATGTACAACGTGTATAACAAAAATTGTTTTGGTTTTCTGGTAGAATTGTCCTGTCACCAAACTACATGTATTAAATAGACCATTGCAACCATTCTCCTAGCCACTTTTCAGTCTTCCGCCTGAGGCATTACATGTAATTATATCTTATATTGTTGAAATGTGTTGAAATTTAAATCAGAAAGCTAAGCTTCTTATGAAATACAGCAAAAGGCAAGGATCGCTGAGCAATGGGCATGTAAGACAGTATTTTTCTTTGCCTAAAAGGCGTTTTCTAGCTAACACTGAAAATGCACTAGGGTCATGGCCGTAGAAGTCGGACGACAGCTCATTAATTTATTTCAAAGTTAACTATCAGATACAAAAATATCATTTTGAACAAATGATTTTGAAGGATATATTAAAATACAAATTTCATATCTCTTCTTGAATTAGGTTATCATACATCATATACATGTATGTATATATGATGGGTATTGTGTATAGGGACAAATGGTACTTGTATATCAGTTCACAAGACAAGTACAGCTTTTTCAAAAAGCTTTGCCGTCTTTAGCAATAACCTTAAACAGTAAACTGACATAAACTTTAGGTTGTAATATTATTGAGAAGCTCTTGGCTTTGTATTTCTTCATCTGCGTTTTTACAGACATTAGCTCTACCATATGAAAGACAATGCAAAACAAGTAAAAAGAAAAAACACAAAGAGGTATAGCGCACTTGGTATACCAAATGGCCTACAGTAAAGCGCATTTGCCATCTTTGATAGACAAGGGTTTCTGATACGCTACTCTTCTCACAAACCCTTGGCCTACGGTGCTATCAAAAGTCTGGATTTTTTTCTCGAGTTGTGATTGGAGTTGATTGATATCGTTCGACCAATCAGCAAACAACAATTATTATGGTACAGAGTTTATATTCCACCAGTTTGTTTATGATTGGTACAGAGTATAGGCTTAATGTACGAGGGTTGTCCCAGAAAAACGCGAACATTTTCAATATCTTTTGTTTCACTAATACTGTAAAATTATAAATTGGCATACACCATAATCAACATTTTTTTTTAATAATGCATAAAAATTTCCATAAAATATCTTTATAAACAACATTTTTCTCTCAGGTAAACGAATCTTACAAAATAGCTGTCGGCACAACACTGACGACGCCAAAACATAATTCTTGGCGTTTGTGAATTTATTATGGGATCGTACGTCTGATAAAATTCGTTTGAAGCATAAATTCGACACTGTATTCATTTTCTATTAGTTACCAAGTTATCCATCTCAGATATTAATTAACGTTTCCAAAAGACCGCGGAATTAATTCTTTTAAAGTAGTCCGATCCTCAGGTTCTGAAAATAAGCTCTCAAGTAATCGAAAATGCTCACAAAAAATGCCTCTGATTTCACAGAGTAACGTGAATTTACCCTTGGTATTTCTTCAAAGTTCATCATTAAAGTTAATCATATTATATAGGGAAAATTATCAAATCTCAAATATATTTTCAGGAAATGCGAAAAAAAAAAAAACAAACAAACAAACAAACAAAAAAACACCGGCTATGCATTTTCTAATTGAAAATTGATCAACAAATATATTTTAGGATTTAAAAAATATAGGTATCCAGGCATTAGGAGAAAATTCCATCTTTTTAATGCTTATACAGTATTTTAGTTCTTCTATTTACTTCAGTCGTTATATAATTCATAGTGTTAAATGCTTGTGTTATCATTGCTAAACATCACAGATCACTTCTAATTTCATATCATGCTAATAAGCATTGGTATCTAAAGCTATATTAAAGGAAATTCGATTTCTCTAAAAATTAATTAATTTTTTCTTTTATGGGGTATAAATGTCAACTTTTTAGGTCACCTGAGTCACTCGGGTGACCTATTGCTATCTCTTTTCGTCCGTCGTCGTGCGTCGTTCGTCGGTCGTAAACTTTTGAACATTTTCAGCTTCTTCTCTGGAACAAGTAAACCAATTTCAACCAATTTTGGCATATACCATCTATGGATGAAGGGGAACAAAAATTGTGAAATTCGTGGCCCCTGCCCCCCTGGGGCCTGAGGGGTGGGGCCAAAACCATCAAAATTAATGCAATCTTTAAAAAGCTTCTTCTTTACTCCTGGAAATCAAGCAGTCAAACTGTTGGCATGATTGTCATAGGCATTGAGCTCTCTACCAAAATTGTGAAATTCATGGCCCCAGGGTCAGGGGTTCTGGTGCTAGGGTGAGGCTATATAGATCATATAGTGAAAGTGCATTATTTCTTTGAAAATCTTCTCCCCTACTCCTGGGTATTACTGAAACAAATTGAATACATAGTTATGATAAGCAAGAGTGACTCTACTAAAATTTTGAAATTCATGGCCCCAGGGTCAGGGGTTCTGGTGCTTGGGCGGGGCTATATAGATCATATAGTGAAAGTGCATTATTTCTTTGAAAATCTTCTTCTCTTCTCCTGGGTATTATTTAAACAAATACACGGTTCTGATAAGCAAGGATGCCTCTTCCAAAATTATGAATTTCGTGACCCCTGGATCAGGGGTTCTGATGTTAGGGCGGGGCTCTATTTATTATAAAGTGAAAATGCATTAATGCTTTAAAAATCTTCTCTGCACCTGTGCATATCAGAGGCAAAAAGAGTAAAAGTTTTAGTGAGGAAGGGTTTTATTTTTACCAGATTTTTGAACATCAGACCCATTTGGTCAAGTGTTCTGGTCCAGGCCAGGCCAGGTCCAGGCTCTATTAATTTGTAATCTACTGAGAGGAGTTATTCCCCTTGGCCATTTACTTGTGATAATTAATCACTGTAAATAATGTACTTGAAAGGTTAATAGAATAAGAGAATTATGCAAGAATTTTTATTGTATAATACAAAAAGTACTTTCATAGTTTTAATGATCAGGTAGACTTGTAAGTAATAGATATATAAAAATGAGACAAAATAACTTGTCTTATTCAATGTTCATCAAAGACCAAGAGAGGCCAATGTAAGAGATTTCAACAAGGAATTAAAAGAGTACTGAAGCACTGATAGTTTGATTGTATACTGTATGGTGAGTGATAAATGGGGAACAGATAAGAACCTAATTCATGAACTGTTAATAAATATTAAGACTAATATTATTTTGTTGATCCTGATCACTCTATTTTTCTTGCTTTTGAGCAACAAAGCTTCACCTTTCAGTTCATTTTATTCTCTGTGGATCCTCTAAATTGTGTATTATACTCAGGTGACCATTAAGGCCCTTGGGCCTCTTGTTAAAAGACCTTTTGTTAGACTTCAGAGAATCTTGAATCATATCGAGATGCATTAAATGAAAATTGTTGCACGAAAAGATCTCAGTTTCAAGCTTCATTTTGAGACTTTTTAAATAAAATAATAAATTTAAGAGTTATCCTTCCTGGCTGAGGATCGGATATCCCTAATAAACTTTAACAATTTCCTAACCCGGGTCATAAGTTTACCTAACTTCTCGCTTAGTTAAACGGTCGTCGTTGTCAGCTTCTGACAATTCAGTTTGTTGGTCTAAGAAAGCCTTCTTCCATCGAATAACCAGTCAAGCCATCCTAGCCATCCCCGAACCTCTTGAACTAGGTATAAATCTGTGCCCGAGATATATGTTTGTGTCGTTCCATCGTTTACATATCTTTTCCCGTATGGAAGGAGTCATATCCCGCTCAACAGTACTGCTTGATAATTTGGTGCTCCGCATTATCGCCCGACGTCACTATTTTTGACAATATCTAAGTAAAGGGTTTTTTTTGCATCTAACGTCATATATTTGTCACTTGTGATGCTAAATTAATGAATTTTTACACATGAGTACTTCAGATCATAGAGTTTTTATGGTGGTAATTTTTTTCACATGACATTTCGGTATAGCCTGGTAATAAAGAAAATTTCACTGGAAATGCTTTGTCTTAAACTCCAAAAATTGCCGTGCATCGAGCACCGATATTTGACACCCTTTAAAAGCTATTTTCGTATGCATATGACATTACAGCATTATAATATTTTGTCAAAATAGCAAAAGTTTCATTTTCCAACAATGTGCAAAAAAATATTATTTTGGTCGAATAGTTTTTGAAATATTCAAAATGTTCACGTTTTTCAGGGATAACTCTCCGAGTCTCGTACTTATTGTGTGGGAGTAGAGGTACAAAGTTTATATATACTTAAATGTACTTACTGTGTGGGAGGTCTGGGTACAAAGTTAATATGTGCCTACCCACGTTGTTTAACAATGGTACAGAGTTTAGGCCTAATAAGTACTTACTGTTTATTATATCAGAGTTTTTATTTATTATATCAGAATTACCCTTATTGTTCATGCTTTTGGTAAGGACTTTATATGTGTGCATATGAGTTGAATTTATCCGTATTTTTTGTTTGCCCAATTGTTGGGTTGTGGCGTCCTCTCTTTTAATGAAAACTTAGACTTGGAAGATATTCATATAATTTTAATTTTAAAGTTTATTGCAGATACCTTCTGAACAACCTGTGAGAACAGACAAACACAAGGAAGAGTATAACCATCCTTTCCAATTAGCAACTATGTCACATGCTAGCAACCCCAGTTTAGAGGGATCAGGGCTATATTATTCATGGCCCAGGGAGCCTAACAGAGCTGTGTCTGATGCCATGAATTTGATGTCAATGAATCATATGTTTATTGTTTAACTGAACTGTTTAACAAATATTGGCTAAGCAACAGGTTTTATCCAACAAACTGCATAAGATCCTCATCTGCAAGCTAAACTGCAGCAGTGTTGCCACCGGTGGATAATGCCCTAAGCCAGCGAATTAAGAGGTTGGTTGTTAAAGCATCCTTACTAGACAGATCACTAGAGTCGATTTCTTATAGAGTATTTGCAGGTGAGTCAGTAAGCAGATCATATATGCAGGTCCCATTGTCTCTTGGTTTAACAGTGACCCAAAAGGTAATAAAGTAATGTGGATCTGCACTTACTTTGCCTTCCACAAATGATCCCCTAGCATAATTAGTAAAGACAAGTTAAATTGATTTTCATTAGGCATCAGCAATCAGGACCTCAATGTCAATAAACCACTCGACAGACAGCTTTTACGTCTTTAATGATACGTGAATATAATTCAAAAAGGGAATATATCTTCCATTAGGTAAACAATTTACTAGTGTAAGCTTATCCAGTAAGGAAAACAAGAATTCTTCATTTTGTTTAGCCTCAAGAAGTTACGAATTGGAAATTGCGGAATCAGTGTTAGTACATTTAGAAAAGCCAGTTTCAAATCGTGTCATTAAACACAGGTCCCTCCCTTTAAACAATAAATCACCATAAAGAACCTTTCAAGATAAACTTAAGGGTTATGTTTACTTGCAATCTTAATTATTCAATCGAAAGCTTAAACAAGTTTTGGTAAATTGTTCTTAAACCCCCATCAATTACCTCCGGTCTCATAATGTCTGTGGTAATGATATATAGGCTTCTGAACTTTCTCAGGATATGAAGAATATGTTAATGCCAATTTCCCTGCTAACTGATTTTTAGCATTCTTTTCTCATCCCCATTTCCACAATTTCAGTATTCACAAAGGTGTTGTATACAGAATTCAGAATAATATAGTAAATTACAGCCTTTCAGACCTTTTTTCTTGAATTGCTGAAAATCATAGGGATTCTATTAACAGCATTGTAACACATATTTGTAATTGCTGGAATACCGGTAGATCCCATATGGCAAGATTCTACATCAAAATGCATTTCATAGCATGCCCTTTAATTTATGATTAACACCTTCTCGGTACAGTTATGCAGACATTATATAGGTTGCTTACCATTTGAAGCAAGTTGCTCTGTAACAACTTTGAAATGGGTTATATTGTTTAAGTTTCGCGTACACCTCTTTGAATTACAAGTAATGTTAAGAGTTATAAACATTTCTGGAATAACTCAAGTGATTCTTATTAATAATTTCTTATAAATTTTCCCACATGAAATTATCCTCGTTTTAGCAAATATCTAATTGGATTATCATACGTGCTATTGCATTGCATTATTCATTTATCTCCCAAAAATATTACCTTCTCAAGACTTTACCGTTACCCATCACTGAGACGATGTTGCACAACCGTCTTTAAGGTTCCTGAAATTATAGTACCACAACCACCTGTTGTTACAATCTTTGCAAATAATTTGTTTTAAAGTGACAAACAACATCGATTTCGTGTCTGGCAGTTACGATACGGCACATTTTATGAGGACGATCCCTGTCCCACGCTTCCAATTGTGTATACTTTCGGTGCATAGATAACCCCTTTGTCACTCGCATATCAGTTCTCAATTTTTCTAAATCTATATAATTTGCAAGCATTGGTCTCAAGCACATTTTGTTTGGGCGCTTCCACTCATAGTAAATTCGGAAGTCTGTGTAAAACATTTTGAGGCGCTGCATTTTAATCGTCAACTTCCCTCACTACCAGTATTAAAATGGTTACCTAGCATAAGGTGCGATCGCTCTGCAATCACTGATTGATCCTTGTCTGGATCATACAATTTAATTAAGCCGAAGATTATAAGATATTTTCGTTTGGTGCCTCTTAGGAACAGTCTTCAAACCGATTAGATACGCAAGTGCATGCTCTGAGAACAATCAAATTTTAAACCAAGGCAGGCTACTGAAAAATAAGTAGATGTTACAGGAATTTTAACAACTATTTGTAAATACAGCATATTATTGGGTCGTATTTTGTCCGACATTTGACTACGTATTACTCCATCTACCTGTTCAATACACAGGGCTCCCAGCGGATGTTACTGGTCGACCGGGGATTCTTACACCTAGGCACCTGATCTCACCTTTAGTGTTTCCAGGGATCTGTGTTTTTGCTTTGCAATTTGTAATCTTTACTAAATTTATGAGATTGATTGCGGTTCGTTTTCTTCATCTTAAAAAAAACCGATATTTTGGTTAATTTTAAACATAGTTAATGCTGGTATATATTTTATAATAGCTAATATTTATTTTGTATCATTTATAGTTTAAAAGTTATCAAAAATATAATTTCCCTTTTTGTATATTTTATTTCCTTGTTTGTTTTGAATCTATCTGTTAATGTCGGATTAAAAACAGTTGGGAAATTGGAAGATTATATAATGTAACGTATGACATCATTTAAAAGATTTTTTTTAATTCTGTGTGCCATTTTATTTGATAATTCCATACTGCAGTTGTATTTGCATTCAAATTTGTTTAAAATGAAAATATACAATCAAGAAAATAAAAAAAATTACATTATGCAATTTTCTTGATGTGATAAAACCGCACAAATTACTCGAAGTTTCGTGTATTTAAACTAGGAATTAAAGCTTTCAACTGGGGTGCACTATATTCACTAACAAAGTCAAAAATTATGAGTCCCGAAAACTTTCACGGAATGCGGAGGCACAAAATGTTAACAAAATTAAAAGGAAGTAGTATTTGTATTTTCGGTGCTGTTGGCTATGTAAAGCGATTTGTTCTTAAACTTGCAGAAAGAAATCAACCTATCGAAAGAAAGAAAGTATATAAAAGGGTTTACGGCGTAGTTTGTAAGCAAGGCGACTGTTCCTATCTGGTAAAGAATATTTGTTATCCTCTCAGTAGAGACTAAAACTTTGTACTCTGTTAATAAAACTATTATATCGTTAATAACAAACGGCATTTGACCAAAAGCATATGTAATGCAAATGAGATAAACTTTAAAGGTCATCTCTGAAAATTGGCGCCTTTTAATCACTCTCGGGGAAATGTTTGGAAGCGTCCTCAATTTCATCAATTTAGAACAATGTAAGTAAACCAACATACCTATGATAATTAAAACGATGGGTACACCAATGAAAGCAAAATAATACATGACAAAGAGGAAATTGGGACATTGTTTGATAAAAGACAAAGCAACCGCGTAGGAAATTGTGATCAGGCTCATAACAAACAATATAGCGAGCGAAGTTTTTAGTGCCCTTTTGCTAGTGTGAGAGCTATGGTAACGCAGAGGATTAATGATAAGAAAGTATCTTTCATATGCCAAAAGTACAAGGTTGCCACTGGACCACATGAAGGGAGTGAATGTCATCCAGAAAAACACAACGCAAAGGGGAATGTTAAAATAGAATTTGAACAGATTTGGGTAGAGCATAAACATTGAAATATACACCAAAGCACTAGACAAAGAGTCACTCAAAGCCACCAACAGGATACACATGTATGTTACTTCTTTATGCAAGCGTCTATAAAGTATGTGGACAAAGGTGGCGATATTTCCTCCAAGAGATATTGACGTCAGAAGTATGCACACGGACACTAGCCAGCAAGTACTGAATTCGCTGATTGAGCAAAAGGCAACATTAACAGGAGGAGTAATGTTTAGAAGAGGATCGGATGTCCCTAGTACCATAGATGTGGAAGACTCCATGGTTTTTCCAATCTTCATTTAATCTACAAAGGAAATACGTACTTTATATATCAAAAATGACACATTTCAAAAGAATCTGAGATTAAACGGAATTTCTGAATCCCGAATTTTTTTTTTTTTTTTTTTTTTTTTTTTTTTTTTTTTTTTTTTTTTTTTTTTTTTTTTTGTTGTTGTTCTTTTTGATATGTGGAAATAATTTCAGATTAATTAGTGCATATTGAATGATTTTAGGTGACTCGTCTTAGATAATAATGAATACCGTATATAATATAGTAGTCTTCAGCATTCATTGAAGCAATTCTCAGAATATCTAAATGTAAATAGTATGTTTCACAATGCCAGAATTCAGCCTTTTAAAAATTATCTATTAATAATTAATATTATATTTATTTATCATTTTCACAATTGCATTCTTACTTTGCTACAAATGACTAATTTATCAACGTACTTTAAATACGTTTTGTCAGAGTATGCTAGTCATTCGAGTTTCTTTTTAAATTTTCATTGGACAATAGCTGTATTTATCTTAGCATTGCTCCTTCATCCCCAAAAATATAACTATATGTTTATGTGACAAAAGCTTTTATGGGTGAATTAAAAAATAATGACCACCATATTGGTTTTTTTTAAACTCAACTATTCATAACATATTTTTCACTTATATATATACTGTATATACTGATATATATTGTACATGCAATCTAGTTAAAATTCCTGAAGTAGCAATAGAATAGACAACTGGATAAAAAAAGTTTCAGATTTTATATTAGTAAAACTTTATTTGAAAAAAGAGATATCATTATATCCTACAGTACTTTCTAAAGTATATAATCAAAAGAAATTATAGTTTTTTATGCTTCAAAATTGTATCAGGGATATAAATAATTAGATCTAAACCTTGATTGAGGCCGTCACGGCAGCTCAGTCGGTAGAGAGCTAGCTCCGTGATCGAAAAGTCGTGTATTCGAATTACATCCGCGACTGACCTAAGACGATAAAAATAGGTAGCAACTATTCCTTCGCCAAGCGCTCGGCACTTTGAAGTGAGAGTTGCGGGTCCTTCGAATGAGACCTTAAAAACCGAGGCCCCGTGTCACAGTAGGAGTTGGCAAGATAAAGAACCCTCACTGCTCAATGGCAAAGAGTGCCGAGTGAAGACCCTTCACAGGTATATGATATATTGTCCTTATATGAGTAAAAAATTCTGGAACGGGACGTGAAACAACATACAATCAATCAATCAATAAAACTTGATTGACTTTCTTCTCTTGTAGATGTGGGAAAAATTGCCTTTAAATTGTTATTTTAAATTATTTTTTCAATTCTTGTGTGAAAAGTTTTAATATGAAAGAAATGTGAAACAATAAAATTCCCCCCAATATCATTTTTTTTCCATTCAAGTCAATTCTTTAAATCTAAGCCAAAAAAGAATTTTCATAGTTTTCTTACAAAAAATACTAAAGGTTAACCAATTTTACATTATTGCGTTTAAAAATATGTGTTAAGTGATGAAAATTATCCTCTGAAATGACTGTAAATTGTCTGTAATGAGTTGATAGACATATAATGTTTTGAACTTCAAATATTATCAAATTGTTTTTCAATTTTTTTTAGTAAATATAGACGAAGATAATTGATAATTATAAAACAGTTTTGTAGCACTCCTGACTGCAGTAAAATTAAAAATTAAAACCATAGAGCACAAAAATTCATAAAGTGTTGGAAACATCAAGTGGTAACAGGAAACTATTTAAACTTGGCTTTATACATGTATCTTGAATGATTCCCTATCTTTGTAAAAAAAAAAAAAAAAAAAAAAAAAAAAAAAAAAAAAAAAAAAAAAAACCTAATTAAAATATATTTTTAAAAGATAAAATATATTTTACAGCATATTTTCTTTTACAGGACAATCACTGAAAGCAACTGAGGTCAACCAGAAACATTCTACTCATCATTTTTTCTTTATATTTATTCATACATGTATTTTATCATCAATAATTCTAACATATTTGTTGCACTCCTGACCAAGAGCATGGAAGTCTTTAAAGTAGAATTGTGAAGCGAAAATTACATCAGAACTTGTTCTGTTGTTTCAGTGAGTTGAGGTGAAATTACTTGAATTTTATAACCATTTTTCAGTGCGTTTCTTACATTCATCAAAAATCAAAGAAAAGAGAAAAAAATCTAAATTGATAAAGTTGAAAAAAGAAAAGGATTTTAATAAGAGAACTGTCTGTCAATAATTTAGTACTAAATAATTCTAATGGATCATTTTTAATTAAAGAATATTTCTTAACATGAATAGAAGTCTTTTCATCATATAACTTGAATCTTTAAAAAAATGTATTGCACTTATGACCATAGAAATATAGATCTGAAACACAGACAGACCCTGTAATATCGATAAATCTATTTGGTAAAAATGTTCTTTGTGTCCTTATTTTCCAAAATAAAAACAAGAGAATTATATACTGATAAAAGTTTTTTTTTCATGCTGGGGAGCAAAACACCAAATGTTGCACTCCTGACATTATGTGGTATGCACAGATACTTGACTCTCATTAATGGTGCTTGTGGTTAATATAACATTTTTAAGTTTTAAATTGTGTATCAGTTGTTGTTTTACTTTGAAAATTCCTTTTTGACTTAACTGTCTTTTTTTTTTTTTTGGCAACTGCATTTTTTTCTGTTGCACTCCTGACATTGTATAGCATTTAGCATTTTTTTTTCAACATCAGCCATGACCACAACGTGGCCAAACTACAGTCTACATTTAAAGCTCGATACTCTGAATATCATCAGGAAAGTCTATTTCCAACATAAAACATAATTAATTATTTCACAGATCTGCAAAAGATATTGAATTTTCAAAATGTAACGAAAATCGTGTTGCACTTCTAACATTTAATCATCATTTTTGGGCATAACTTTTTTGTTAATTGAGATATCAATAACATATTTGGCAGGTATTTAAACACTATCTAAAGACATATGCTGAGACATGGAAATTTATTCCCATTGCAGGGTTGTTCCCAAGACCCGGCAGTCGGGGAATTTCCCCGCATTTAATGACGATATCAATCGGTTATTCTGGTATTCCCACTCAACCCCCAGTTAGAGCTAGGAGGAACCACAAACCCTTCTACTCTGCTACTTCAATTCTTAGGGACAACCCTAACATTGCCTGTATTTTTAGTGCAGGTTGATAAATATGTGTTTTGTCATTTTTTTTAAATTCACGCTTATCATTGTTTCAATATAAGCCAAATCTAATATCATTTAGGAATGTTCAATGTGTTCATATCTATATGTTCAAATAATAACCCTGCTATTTTGAAATTATTCTCTATATGAATACGAAACACAAAAAAAACTCCCTTCTGCGGACCTACCGTATGGCCCCGAAGACACAGACCGTGAGCTTAACAATTTCCTTGGAAAACATTTAAGACAGTAGCTTAAAATTGAATATACATGTATATTTGTTCATTATTCACCTAGGCTACTGCAGAGGAAATTTTCTCTATCCTTGAAGGTCATGAAAATAATAAATATAACAACAGAGACTTACATAAAGTCAAGATGTTCAGCTTCTTTCCTCTTTGGTGTAGACTACTCTTGGCTGCACTTCAGAAGAAAAGTTTTAATTTGGATAGAAATTTCAAACATTAGAACCACAATAAAACGGTGAGGATGCTATTGACGCAAACTATTTCATTGAAATCATATCCAAGAATATTGTGAAATTTATAAGCCATCAAATTCAAATAAAAACCTTCCGAATGACAAGGCTGATTTGGGTGCTAATATTTCACTCTATCAAATAGTTTTCATTTTCAAAATGCATAAGCATACCATACTTATCATCAATTATTAAATTCATTTTTACATTTTCTATGCGATCGATTTATGCTCATTGTATTTAAACTTTTGTTTCATGTCTTTGAAAAGCTTTAAAGCTTAGGTGAAGCAGGACCTAGATGCGATTTCTATTATTTGCTGGATTCTCGTAAATATTAGAGTATGAATGTTTTGTTGATACAATGATCAATAAAGAAACATTCTATCACATTAAGAAAATGAAAAGAGTAAATATGACTTTAGAACACAATGTTAAAACAGCAGAAAGTTTTCCTCCCAAATTAAGAGGAATTGTGACATTCTTCATCAAATAGTTTTTATTGTAAAGAGGTAAATCGTTATCACTTAAGTTAAATGTGTTGTAAACAGATTAGGCTAAATCATTTTATCTTTTATTTAGATCTTTAATATTGTCAAAATAATAAACATTAAAAATGTATATCTATTTTAACATAAAGTATTTTTTCCTTACATGGGTTAATTTCACTCAACGTTTCGAGTAGCGGCTGATAAGCTTTAAACTTATATAAAGACATATAAAAAGACGATAGAGAGTTAACTCAACACTGAAGAAACTCGTGCATGGTGCAGGAAAGAATACTGAGTATGAAGCATTTAAAAAAAACCCAAAAACTGAATAGTTAAAAGAAAAGAACATTAATAACAAACCAGAAGTCTCTGGTGAGACTGTAGCTCTACTGGATTGAACTTATAACAAGGGAAGAGAAAAGTTGCACTTGGACTTGAAACTCTGCAAGAGCAATAAATAGAATAATAATCCTTGGTTGGTCTCTCTAGGAGTTATAGCAAACAGCATAAAACTATACGAGGAGTAGCCTTTAAAAAATTTTTACAGAAATTTCGATTTCAGTAACCATAGCAACATCATTCATCAAAATTAAAAAAAAAAAAAACAATGAAGGCAATTATGTATCTCAGTGTAGTCTACTTGCATGCCAAGTTATATTAAAATCAGACCAAATTGTAGGAAGAGAAGTGTTTTGAAAGTATTTCACAGAAATTTCTATATTTAGTAACCATGGCAACACTGTTCTAAAATCATCAGAAGATAAACAGAATTATGTATCTTTTTGCCAAGTTATATTGAAATCAGACCAAAACTATCGGAGGAGTGGCGTTTTAAAAGTATTTCAAAGAAATTCCTATTTCTAGTAACCATGGCAACACCGTTCATCCAAATCAAAAATGATAAAGAGAGTTATGTATCTTTGTGTAGTCTACTTGTGTGTCAGGTTATATCAAAATCAGACCAAAAAACTATAGGAGGAGTATCGTTTTGAAAGTATTTCAAAGAAATTTCTATGTTCAGTAACAATGGCAACAAGGATCATCGAAATCAAAAACCGATATAGAGAATTATGAATCTTAGTGTAGTCTACTGGTGTGCCAGTTTATTTTGAAATCAGTCTAAAACTGTAGGAGGAGTAGCGTTTTGAAATTATTTCATAGACATTTCTTTTAGTACTCATGACAAAACCGTTCATCCAAATCAAAAACCGATGTGCAGAATTATGTATCGTAGTGTAGTTTACTTGTGAACCAAGTCATATTGAAATCAGACTAAAACTGTTAGAGGAGTAGCATTTTGAAAGTATTTCATAGACATTTTCTATTTTTAGTAACCATGGCAAAACCGTTCATCCAAATCAAAAACCAATACACAAAATTCTGTAGCGTTGTGTAGTCTACTTGTGTACCAAGTTATATTGAAATCAGACTAAAACTGTAGGAGGAGTAGCATTTTGAATGTATTTTTAGGTCACCTGAGTCACTCAGGTGACCTATTGCTATCCGTTCTCGTCCGTCGGTGTGCGTCGTGTGTTTAACATTTGAACATTTTTAGCTTCTTCTCTGAAACGGCTTAACCAATTTCAACCAAATTTGGCATATAGTATCTATGGGTGAAGGGGAACAAAAATTGTGAATTTCATGGTCCCTGCCCCCTAGGACCTGAGGGGTGGGGCTAAAACCACCAAAAATAATGCAATCTTTAAAAATCTTCTTCTTTACTCCTGGACATCAAGCAGTCAAACTGTTGGCATCATTGTAATAAGCACTGAGCCCTCTACCAAAATTGTGAAATTCATGGCCCCAGGGTTAGGGGTTCTGGCCCCAGGGTGGGGCTATATAGATCATATAGTGAAAGTGCATTATTTCTTTGAAAATCTTCTTCTCTGCTCAGGGGTTCTGGCATAACGAGGAGGGGGGGGGGGCTTTTGATAATATAGTGGAAAAGTGTTAATTCTTTGAAGTCCATAGTTATGATGATGAGGGTA
The DNA here is from genome assembly GCF_033153115.1 of Saccostrea echinata. NCBI lineage: Eukaryota > Metazoa > Mollusca > Bivalvia > Ostreida > Ostreidae > Saccostrea > Saccostrea echinata. The sequence continues at coordinate 6,483,481 of NW_026889763.1, read as the reverse complement.
ACTCTTCCAAATTTGTAAATTTCTTGACCTTTGGTCTTGGGTTCTGGTGTTAGGGTAAGGCTTTGTTGAATCTGTAGTGAAAATGCATTGTACATGTGAAATTCTTCTCTGCTTCTGGGCATATCGGAAGCAAACTGAGTAAAAGTTTAAATGATATAAGTAAGCGTATTTCTACCAGATTTTTGAACATCTGGACCATTTGTCTAAGTATTCTGGTCCTGGACAGGGCTCTATTAATTTGTATTCTACTGAGAGAAGTTATTCTCCTTTTCCATTCACCTTTGATAATTAATCACTGTAAATAATGTATTTGAAAGGTTAATAGAATAAGATAATTATGCAAGAATGTTTATCGTATAATTCAAAAAGTACTTTCTTAGTTTTAATAATCAGGCAGACCTGTAAGTAATAGATAAATAAAAATGAGACAAAAATAACTTATCTTATTAAAAGTTCTTCAAAGACCATAAGAGAGGTCAATGCTAGAGGTCTTAATATGTGTTTAAAAATAGTACAGAAGCACTAATAGTTTATTAATAGTCTGCATGGTGATAGTGTTAAGTGGGGGACAGATTAGAACTTAAGTTATGAGTTGATACTGAATACTAGACTAATTATTTTGTTGATTCTGATCTTCCTACTTCTCTTGCAACAAAGCATCATCTATCAGTGTATTTAACTTCTAAGTTGTTGTATTATACTCAGGTGACCGTTAAGGACCTTGGGCCTCTTGTTTAAAAATTCAATTTTTGGTAACCATGGCAACGCCGTTCATCGAAATCAAAACCGATGTACAGAATTATGTATTTTAGTGCAGTCTACTGGTGTGCCAAGTTATAATAAAATCAGACCAAAAGTGTAGGAGAAGTAGTATTTCTGAAAAAAAAAATGTTTACAGACAGACAGACAGACGGTCAGCTATGACAGACAGACGGACGGACGACGGACACCTTGTTATCGCATAAGCTCTTTTGGTCTTTGATCAATAGAGCTAACAAGAGGCCCAGGGGCCACATCGCTCACCTGAGCACTTTGGCTAGGAAAAAGCAGAAATCAGTTCTATCTTCAAAAGTTTAAATATAAAAGGGGTTCTGGGGGAGGGGGAGTATGATTTGAACTAACTTGAATCTACACTTCCTAAGGATGCTTTTGAACTAGTATGACTCATAATGGCCTTGCTGTTCTTAAGAAAAAATCATTTATTGATATACCCTTTATATTCCTTTGTATAACGTTAACTATGATCCCCAGTTATGGCCCTTCTATTCTCCTGAGGGGTCATGATTTGAACAAATTTGAATCTACATTACCTGAAGATGCTTTAATATTATTATGACCAATCATGGCTTTGCTGTTCTTGAGAAGAATTTTAAAGATTTTTCCTAAGTATTCCTATGTAAAACTTTGACCCCCCATTGTGACCCCACCCTACCCCCGGGAGTTATGATTTGAACAAACTTGAATCTACACTACCTGAGGATGCTTCCATTTAAATATGACTAATCATGACTTTGCTGTTCTTGAGAAGAAGATTTTTAAAGAATTTTTTCCTAGGCCATCTTTAAAAAATTGTTTGGTTGCCCTCTCCCGACCGAATGGCTAAAAATGGCCGGACTCAAAACTTTTTATAACCTCCAGTAAGCAATTATTTTTTTATGCATTATGAAAAATATAGTTTGAAAAATCAGCATTGATGTTGAAATTTTCTAGGATTGATTAATTGATTGTATGTTGTTTTACGTCCCATTCGAGAATTTTTCACTCATATAGAGACGTCACCATATACCGGTGAAGGGCTTCAAATTTTGACCTTTACTCGGCACTTAGGGCCATTGAGCAGTGAGGGATCTTTATCGTGCCAACGCCTGCCGTGACACGGGGCCTCGGTTTTTAAGGTCTCATCCGAAGGACCCACAACTTTCACTTCAAAGTGCCGAGCGCATGGCGAAGGAACAGTTGCTACCTATTTTTTATCGACTTAGGTCTGTCGCGGCCGAGATTCGAACTCACGACCTCCCGATCACAGAGCGAGCGCTCTACCGACTGAGCTACCGTGAACGGTTAAATTTTCTAGGAAAAAAAACCTACCTATCGACCCATTTTTTTTTCATCCTGGGTCGGGAGAGGGCAAGCAAACATTATTTTAAAGAATTTATGGCCCTATGTATTCCTATGTAAAATTTTGATCGCCCGTTGTGCCCCCCTACCCCGGGGATTATGATTTGAACAAATTGAATCTACTACTTGAGGATGTTCTCATATAAATTTATACATGACCAATCATGGCTTTACTGTTGTTAGGAAGAAATTTTTTAAAGATTTTTCCTATGTATTCCTATGTAAAACTTTGATCGCCCATTGTGGCCCCACCCTACCCCCGAGGGTCATGATTTGAACAAACTTGAATCTACACTACCTCACAATGATTCCACATAAGTTTCATATTCTCAAGCAGAGTGGTTCTTGAGATGATGCCATTAATTTTTCACGAATTCATAATCATCTCCCTTGGAAGAGGGCGTGGCCCTTCATTTGAACAAACTTGAATCCCTTTTACCCAAGGATATTTTGTGGCAAGTTTGGTTGAAATTGGCCCAGTGGTTCTTGAGAAGAAGATGAAAATGTGAAAAGTTTACAACGACGACAGACAACGGACATTTCGATCAGAAAAGCTCACTTAAGTCTTCGGCTCAGGTGAGCTAAAAAGAGACAAAGGCGACATCTTTGGTTGTGAAAACGATTGTAAGAAGAGATGATGCGAATTTTTTGTACAAGTACTCTACCATATCAACCAATCCAATTTATTTCACATGTGAAAGAATTCGACAGATTGACATTAGCTTGGGATTTTTTCTCTCAAAAGTACGCAAAGACTGATGAGTGGAAATCTTGAGATAAGAAGGAATATTCCAGGACAACTATACAAGGTTCATACAGCAACAAGACCTATAAAATACCTGGATATGATGTTACCTTGACTTGAATTTGAAATAAGGGCCCATGGGCCACAATACTCACCCGAACCTGTTCTCCATCAGAATTATGCTATAAAATCAATACATATATGACTAACATGGCCATGCTTTTAAGGACAATTTTTTTTTCTTTTATATATGTTCATTCTGTAAAATTTGATCCCAATTTTACCCAATTCCTTTCCTCTGAGTCCATTATTTGAGGGGAAAATTAATCTAAACAAATTAGGTAATAATAGTTTCGATTAAATTATTCAATTTGAGTTCTTGAATACATGGTTAAACTTTTTTCTATATATTTCATTATAAAATTTTATCCCCTATTGTTTTCCTACCTGTGCAAGACCCCGTGCAACGATTCAAACAAATCTGAATGCTATGAAGGGATGCTTGCATACTTGTCAGTGTCCTCTATGGTAGAAAAAGGGATATTAAGACGGTGGCGAATCAAATTCTTCACAAATCTATCCACAGACAGGAAAATTCATTGAATAGAGTGTAGAATACTTAACGGAACAAACAGACCTCCAACACTTCGTGAGAGTGTAGAATAGATGATACTTTGCTCTTGCAGAAACGTAAGAGATGGAAAAAAAAATGACAAAAAATATAGTTATAGCTGGTATTTGATTTAGAAGTGGACAGCATCATTAGGCATTAAGAAAGTCACACAATGGTTCTTCAGTTATTGGAAATTTTAAATTATACAGGAATAAGTAAATATTGATCAAATCTACATCCTTAAGAACATGTTACAATGTATATATAGATTTTCCTGAAACTTTTTGCTATTCAGGTTATTTGAAATAAAAAGTAAACACCCTTTACATTATTCATCTATTTATTATTTTATTGCTTCTGTGAAAATGATGAATGTATATATATATATATATATATATATATATATATATATATATATATATATATATATATATATATATATATAATATACTAAATGCAAAATACTTTTCGCTATTTATTAAACTATCTCTCCTTTTACATTGTACATCGTGGCTGTAAGAAAAGATAACATTGTTCATCACTTATTTTTTTGTAACAAAAACAATGAAAGCTGTAGCTATCACTGTCTCTCTCTTTGTCAAAACAAAACAATGATATTTATAACAGACATTAATAAACAATAAACATGGTTTATTTATATTATGTACTTTGTTAATTATTGACAAAGGGAACTAGTGCATCTGATAAAATATTCAGTAACAGTGACCACCAGTCCATTTTGGTTTTTTAATATTTGATGGATATAAATTTATCAATATTATAAAAAAAAAATAGATACAACATTCTTCTTTACCAAAAGCTGTCATCAATAAAAAGGGTTTGCCAATTTCCAGCACATGCTATGGCTTCAACATCATAACTAGGGGGAAAAAATTGTATATATGTAAATTTACCTTTCTCTATAAAGAAAATAAATACATACATTTCAATTTGCACATTTTTAAAACTGGCAGTTAGGTTTCATCTTCTTAAGCACTTCCTCATTTTGGGACAATATATGACACAAAAATAATATACACACATATATGTACACAGCTTAATCTTCATATTGATTTTTAGGCATTAATTAACATTATTTACAATTAATACTCCAGAAAAAAAGAAAAATACGACATCAATAAACGATAACAAGAAATAAAATTCACATCAAAATTCAACAGAACTTAATTTCAAAAATGAGGGGTTTTTTTAAACTATATAATACGTAATAACAATCAAGAAAACATACATGTTGACAGAGAAAAGGTATATATAAATTAGTTGATTATGCTCATCAAGAACTTTTACAATAAAAAAAATTAAAACAAAATTGAAAATTATATATTCAGATTGTTAATAGCTAGATTACAAAATTAAAGTAAAACAAAAAAAAAGGCTACATCTGTACATTTCGTCATATTTTGAATGAACCATCCTTTCCTCAGTAACTTAAAAACTTAAATTATCTACAATTGAAACAGTTCCTCAAATTCTTATTAAGCAAACATTGTATATTACATGTAGTTTTCTATCTGTGTTTTACCCTTTCTTGCCACATTTGAAAATATAATGAAATCTACAAGAATTGAATTTGATGTTCCTTGATGATATCTTAAGTTTTTCTTCAGTAACTTTCAAATGTTCCTGAAGTACTAGTAACCAATTGAAAAAATGTAAAGATACAATTGATAAATCGATCACAAATTTTACAGAAAGAAGGTGGATGAAAATTTGAAAATACATATAAATCACTTTAGTTTTACTCTATCATTTCTACAATAGTTTTCCCCTGATATTGTCAACATCATTGAAAAATGAAGAACATTGTTAAATTTTCTGTGACTTTAGAAAAAAAATCAGCACGGAACTTTGAGAAATTAAAGTAATAGATTTTTTTTTTGGTTTGTTACCAAACACAATGAAGGATTTATCTGAATTGAAATACATGAATCTCATTCTACCCTCATTACAAACACTGAACATCATACCAGTTTTTAATGCATAAAATTATACTTTATGTGGCTCTCAAGAACTATAATAAAGAAAAATTCTGACTCAGAAAAAACTCAGAAAACATAATAACTACAGTATAAGGGACAAGCTCTCAACAGAGCCTTAGTGACATTTCAAAATAAATGAGCATTATCTGAACAAAATTCCTTAATCATTCAAACATCAAAATGCACCGAGATAATTTACCAGTAATTCATTTATTTACTAAAGGATGTAAACAGGTGTCTCTGATGAGACTGTAGCTCTGTACTCTACTGGTTTGTACTTAAAACAAAGGAAAAGAGAAAAGTAGCACTTGGACTTGAAACTTTGCAACAGCAATAATAATGATTCTTTAAGTTCCTTTTTGTGGCAAGATTTATTGCAATCACTACTTGTGCGCCAAGTTATATTACAATAAGACCAAAACTGTAGGAAGAGTAGCATTTTGAAAGTATTTCACAGAAATTTCTATTTTTAGTAACCATGGAAACACCATTCATGGAAACGGATATATGGAATTATGTATCTCAGTGTAGTATACTTGTGTGCCAAGTTATATTGAAATCTGAGCAAAACTGTAGGAGGAGTAGCGTTTTGAAAGTATTTCACAGAAATTTCTATTTTTAGTAACCATGGAAACACCATTCATGGAAACGGATATATGGAATTATGTATCTCAGTGTAGTATACTTGTGTGCCAAGTTATATTGAAATCTGAGCAAAACTGTAGGAGGAGTAGCGTTTTGAAAAATTGTTTACAGATGGACAGACATACATACAGACAACAGACACCTTACTATCACATAAGCTCTTCTGTTCTTCAACCAGTAGAGCTAAAAATGATCTAACATTTTTTAAATCTGGTAAATAAAACATGGTTTTGAACTACTTTTCTACTAACTTTGCCCATTATAAAAGGTCATTTATTTAATATTGCATGTGATGTTATTTTGCACAGGAAACAAAGATACTGATTCTCAAACAAGAGACAGATGATGACAACCAAAACAAACATATATCAATTATTTTCCTCCAAATCTCTTTGTGTTTAGCATTTAAATTTTCTAAATACAAAATTCTATCAACTTCAGTAATTTACTCATCATTTTGAGGATTGGAAACATGAGAGGAAAAAAAACAAAACAATAAAATACACTTATTCCATCAATAATAAATGGATGAATTCTACACTGTATTTGAAAGTAATTGACACTGCATTGTGAAATGGTTCTAGAAAGGAGTTGGAAAATGAAAAAAAAAAATTACGACAGATGGTAACTGATGAACACAGTTAAAAGAAGTCACCTGAGTGACTTCTGTGGCCTTTGTTACTATAAAGCAGAGAAAATTAAAACCAAAGGCCTGGAATCTTGGATAAATGTCAAGCTCTTAATAATATAAAATGTAATTTACAGCTCTTAAAGTAAAATTTCTGGGGAAAAAATGAGAACTTCAGCCAAGCTTCTATACTTTTGACTGTTGTTTATAACTTACTCCTGAAATGTCTAGTATATTGTAAATTATGAAAATCACTTCATGTAGACCTGTAGATGCAAGGGTATATGCAGTATGAATTCTTCTGAAAGTTAAGTCACACGCTTCCAACAATTTTCATAATATCACTGTTACATGTACTGTATATACCAAATAACATTCACCACCTGCACAATTTACACCACATCTAACACTTGTTTAATTAGTTACCTAAATAATACATGTATAATACAAAAATTGCTCTTGAGTGAAAAATTATTAGAGAGACAGTAATGAGAGTGATATATAAAAATTTGTATCACACAGCATGGAGTAGAATTTCTTAATGTCACAAGATCTAATAATAGGCACATCTAACTGGATCTCCTGTTAACTCGTTTATTGACATGGATGAAGGAATTACATGTTGCTCATGTTTTATTATCAGGTATGATGCAATGGTATGAGAAACAAATCTGTCCATTAAACACCGGAAAGGTTCCAAGCATTTGTTAAGAAACTGCAACATATGTACTAAGTTTACCTTATTTCCAGATTTTTGTCCTGAAATCTGAGACTTATCAAGTAAGTATCAATGAAACATAAGAAGATGATCAATGTAGTCATTAAAACATATAGGCTATAAAACAGAGAAAAAGTCATTGGGGTTTTGGAGATCACATTCAAGTAAATCTTTTGAATTACAGCTGCATCAATAAATTCTATGAAGATACCCTTAATTGGTTTGGTTGGAAAATAATTACTATCTTTCAGTTTGATTGGCAAGTTAAAATATGCAAGAAAGCTGCAATGGGTTTTGGAGGAAAATAACTGAATTTTCTTGAAATTTGATTTTTTTAAAAAAATAAAATTGTATGAACAATGAATTCAGAGTGACTCCTGATGTGTTATTGAATGGGACACTGTTAGAAACCTTCAACACCACAATCTCATCTGAATTAGAATGAATCACAGCTGTACATTCATAAGACCTGGCAAGAGTTAGACTAGATCACAGAGGAACACAAGAAGAGTCTGATAATATTAACAAAGAAATCCTTCCCTCCTGTCTTCAGAGTATACAATAATATTGTGTTCATGAGTAAATTTATATATATATATATATATCAACAAGAATTTTATAATCAAACAATACCAATGAAATATTGGACACCCCAAAAAGTATTCGGACACTATAAATACACTATACTTATCTAGTATATAAGCATTTGGCATGGTAAGTAAGGGGGGACGACTAGGGAACAAGAAGAAATGCAGTCTGAATAGGAATACACAGACTCTATACTATCACATGAGATTCTGACATTTTGGTATGTTGGTCAGCAACACACTACCTTTTTTTGTACATTGTTTTTGGCAGCAATATCAAATCAATAGATATTATGGTACATGTATTATGTATAATTTCTGACATTGGTGTAAACGCTTGATTTCCCAGGTTGTTTCAGAACTGCTTGGTGGTTCAATGACATATGCATTCCTTGAGAGTGGCACCTGTTGAGACCACAGCTTTTTGGTGACGGACTCTACATCATAATGGACTGTCCAGGACATCTGGTATATCTGATTGGCTGTCGTTGAATTTCCCAAGCCCCATTGATTGTGCTGCTTCTGTGATCTAAAGTGGAGGATTTGAAAATTCTTCACGTCCAAAATGGCAACCTACTATTATTTGTAACAACTTTCGTTTATGATCTAAAATCATGCAACATTAAGTTTTGTGACTGATGAGACATTTTACTTAAATACATAATTAAATAAATAATTTGTGGTGAGAATTAAAATATTCATCAGAAAAAGATTTCAAAACTCATGGATATTTTTCCAATATGTGAATAAAAGTTATCAATCCTTCACTGGCTACTATTTTGCTTTAATACTTAATTCTACAAAAAAAATTAAAAGATAATAAAAAATGTATCCAATAAAGAAAAAAATTACAAATTTCAGTGCTTTTGTCTTATATTTCTGGCTATTTAAGATTTAAAAACTTGAGCCAAGGAAAGAAAATAGCTGAGCTTTAAGAAAGAGAAAATGACTCACTTGTCTGAGATATTCTTGGCTTTCTTTTTTGGCTTGGTTGATTAAATCTGCTTGTCCTTTTAATACCCTTATATTCCAGGAGAAATTCTCCATGGCCTGCAAATCACAAAGTTCCGTAATTCAAAAAATGTCAATTTAATATTTGTAATATCAGTGAAACTTCGCAAAACCAGCAACCCTGAAAATACCAGCACCCCTTCAAAATCAGCCAAAATAAAAAGTCTAGGCCAGCACCATATAAAGGATGAATTGCCATAACTTATGCCAGGGGCTCCTACATCTATGTCAAATCCTCATAAATCTACAATGATTTAAATAGTTTTCAAACAAGAGTGAATAAAATTGACACCTTATGAACAAGTTTGAACTTTCATTGTGGCCCCACCCTACCCTCAGGGGGTCATGATTTGAACAAACTTGAATCTACACTATCTGAGGATGCTTCCATATAAATATGACCAATCATGGCTTTGTTGTTCTTGAGAAGATTTTTAAAGATTTTTCCTATATATTCCTTGAGAAGATTTTTCCTATATATTCCTATGTAAAACGTTGATCCCCTATTGTGGCCCTACCCTACCCCTGGGAGTCATGATTTGAACAAACTTGAATCTACACCATCTGAGGATGCTTCATATATGACCAATAAAAGCTTTGCTGTTCTTGAGAAGAAGATTTTTTAATATTTTTCCTATATACTCCTATGTAAAACTTTGATCGACCATTGTGGCCCCACTCTACCCCTGGGGGTCATGATTTGAACAAACTTGAATCTACACCACCTGAGAATGCTTCCATATGAATATGACCAATCATTGCTTTGCTGTTCTTGAGAAGAAGATTTTTCCTATATATTCCTATGTAAAACTTTGATCGTCCATTTTGGCCCTACCCTACCACTGGGGGTCATGATTTGAAACAAACTTGAATCTACACCACCTGCAGATGCTTCCATATAAATATGACCAATCATGGCTTTCCTATTCTTGAGAAGAAGAATTTTTAAGTTTTTTCCAATATACTCCAATGTTAAACTTTGATCATCCATTGTGGCCCCATCCTACCCCCGGGGGTCATAATTTGAACCAACTTGATTCTACACCACCTGAGGATGCTTCCATATAAATATGACCAAACATAGCTTTGCTGTTCTTGAGAAGAAGACTTTTGAAGATTTTTCCTACATACCCCAATGTTAAACTCTGATCGTCCACTGTGGCCCCGCCCTACCCCTGGGGGTCATGATTTGAACAAACTTGAATCTACACTACCTGACAATGATTTCACATGAGTTTCATTTTTCCTGGCTCATTGGTTCTTGAGAGTAAGATTTTTCAATGATGCCATTAATTTTTTGATATTTCAAGCCTTTGGCTTAGGTGAGCTAAAAACCAGCAATCCTTTTAATCCGGCCATGTGGTCTGGTCCAGCAGGTGGCCAGTTTAGAGAAGTTTCATTGTACTGAGACTCTTTAAAAATTTGTTATAAAAGATGTAAATTACCTTATCCTTAACCTCTATGAGACATAAAATCAACTCTCCATACAATTTTTATATCAGAGTTCATTATAACTATAAAATATTACAAAGAATCGTTCAGAAGGTTGCAGAGAACCTAAAAAAAAATCACTATCTGTGAATTTGCTATATTTAAGTTTGATAACAAGAATTTACTGTATTGAGTTACACAAACAATGCTTTACATTTCAAATAAATCCTACAGAGAAGAATCTAGATATTTAAATCTCTTTGTGTTATGATACCTTTGATAACTTTTTGCCCTTCAGGCCTGACTGCTGGCAAATATTCTCCAAATCTTCATGCCACTCCATCCCAGCTCGCTTGCAATGCAGTAACTATGATAAAAAAAAAATCTTATGACACTTCAAACATTTCAAATCATTAACAGAGGATTTTTAGTCATATTGGCAATGTTGTGATAACTGCTAGCTTATACTGTATAGTCCCCTCTCCCTTCCCCTTCCTAAACGCAAACCACCATCATCAAGTTTGTTTGCACTGGTAGAGTAATGAATTACAATAGTTCTTGCAACTTTCAATATTTATTGACGGCAGAACATGACGGAATACCCTCAGTGGAAGCACATTAAAAACATGCATGTAATTACCCTTTCATAAACTGTGTCTGCATTTTCAAGTAAATTCTTAATTTCTGCCACCAACTGAAAGAAAAGAATAAAAAAATTTAGCCAAGGTCTCTACAGATCAATAAATTGTAGTACAGCATACTTAAAATACAAAAACAATGACAAATCAAATACATGTTTAAAGTCTGGATATGGACACAAACCTCATCAAAGGAGAGGAGCGCTTTCTTCAAAATATCTGGCAGATTGCCTTGAGCTTCTAGGCTTGGATACTAAAACAACAAAGGGCAGTCTCATAAATTATAGTCATAATGACGAAGAATCTCACTCCCCATGGCTCTACTTTCTGAAGCATTGAGTACATGAATACTCATCATTTTACATTTAGCTTAACAAACAGAGATGCCCTCTCAAGGATTATGGATTTCATATCCCATTGTTGGTCTTGTGGAAAGAGAATGGATCTGTAAACAATTTGTCAGAGCAAATAAAATAGACTGAAGGGTTTTTTATTTACAAAAGGATAAACAAGACGGATCGGTTACATGATGCCCTAATACAAGTTGATTCAATCAGGCAATACAAACATAAAAACTATGTTTTAATACATGATTATGTAGCATCTAATTTTTTTTTAACAAAAACAGACTGACATGAGTGAATGAATATAAAAAGCTTTTAACATCAGTGATGCATCATGCCTTACCTCCCCTCTCATAACGAGGGTCAGATTAGCCTGCTCAGTGGAGTTGGATAGCCTGGTACCCATTAAACGGAAGCACTGTTTGATGTTGGCAATAGGAGATAACCCACAAGTTTCTTTGAAGTCAGCTAGAGTTATCTGTACATTATCCCTGAGGTCTGTGCCATCTCGCAGTGGTTGAATAGCAACCTACAGGAAAAATTTCAAATATCTATTCAACAACTTCCACAAAATGTTTTAAAATGCTGCTTAATTCTTTTTCAAGTGCTTGAAAAAAAGCGGTGTAATATTTTCTGACAAATTTCTACCTTTATGAACCACACTGTTGCATGGTAAAACAGAAAAGAAAGTAAATTCTCAGATAATACAAATGATTGGCTTAATCTACTTTAAATCAAACAGTTCAAAATACTGAAGGTTGAGCATGTTCTAAAGATTTAATCTACCCTTTTCACCATACCTTGAATGTTTCATCAATGCTTTTCACTCCCACTGACTTCATACTGGTGTAATCACGTTTGGTTTTCTTTTTCACCGACATTCCACGCTTGTGTGCCTTCTACAGAAAGAAAAAAATTTCATGAACTGCACAATCTTTAAAATACCGTAATTGTGAACAAGAGAGAACAAATCTCATTATGCCTCTCCAATATGGAAAAGGCTCATAAAGGTAACACCTGCCACCTAATTTTTTAATGTAACATAAATAATAAAATATGGTCAAAAAAAAACTTTAAATGTGAAGTATTTCCCTCACCCCTCCTCCTCGTTTGTTTGTGATTGCCACATGAATGAACAAGGTGCAGTTAGGAATCTCCTCTCCTGTATTGGAGCATAAACGAATATGTCTGTATCCTGAAAAACGATTTTTTTTATATATCAACAACTTTTTCATTAACCTTTTTAAAAATATTTCAAATTTGCAATATAAATCTGCATACCTAAAGAAATCTTTACCTAATTTTTTTTTAAATCTAAATCTGTTCTGTATTCAAATTTTTATATCTTAATTAATCTAAAACCCTTTCCATACTGATTAATCTTAAAATTGGGGAATTCTAACAAAGCTACAATTTATGGTTGGCTAAATAACTTTGGGCCAATTTTAAATAGAAATTAAATCATATATGGCTCAATATTTTCCTGTTGAAGTATTGACAAACTTATGTCAAATCCTGTAAATTGTAATAAGAGAACAAACCTGTCTGCATGCATTCAAAAGGAATGGTGTACTGTCCAATGAACTCATCACCGATATAATCGTCATCCAAGACAGCGAACCGAACCAAAGCCAGCTCAGGAAGGTTAATCTGGAACTCAAAACTCTCATCAAATATGGGACTATATCCTACAAGAGAAAAACAGGTAAAAGTAGCATTAACTACTTATTTATGTAAAACTTAACTTGGACACCAGAGGAATTTTTAGATGAAACTTTAATGGATTTACAACTTATATATATATATATATTTTTTTTGGGAAATGTGACCCTGATGTTCATCAATTGTTAACTGGATGAAGAAACTACCAAAATAAAGTAATAAAAAGTTTTCTGTACAAAGGTCCTGGCCTACTCACCATTATGGGGCACAGTTTTGGTCCTCTCTTCTGCACAGTCAGCAGGGATGCCGAAAATCTCTATGGTAACATATGGGTCTGTAACATCGCCGCGGGCACCAGAACCTTTGGGTTTCGGAAAATGCTGTCCACTGATAACCTACACATATAAACATAATGTAACATATTCTGTAATCCAGGTGTTTTTAAGTACATACTGATCAAGTGTAAATCCGTTTGCATTTTACCTTTATGTGCAATATTTGAGGTGACACCCCTGGAATGACGTCTTTTGTGTTGGCGCTGAAGTACGCAATCTCCTCCCTCATAATTGCTGGCTTTAGAATATACCCACAGTTAGCATTACGTCGAAAGAATCCATGGTATAGATCCATCATTAAACCATGGGTTTGATAATTCAAGGCCACTTTAATAAACACACACATCTCTGCTATTAAGTTTTCAAAACAGATTATAGATACATGGATGTGCAATTTCTCTTCCAGATTCAAATACTTTATCATTCAAATTCCTCTATCACTTTAAAAAAACTGTTAAGAAATGCCAAGTCCAAAGATGTAACTTGTCAGTAATTGGAAATAATTTTTTCTTTAAAATACTGCTGTTCAATTTTATTAAATGCAATCCTCTCTCAATTACCTGTCATCATATTATTGTATATAATCCCCCCTTTCCCCCCCCTTCTTTCCCCTCCCCAGTAACTTCACGACTTCGCACTTACCCATCTGACACCCACAATTCCAGAGGTCCTGTGGGTTATAGTTACTGGAGTCCACCCTCATTCCATTGGGATAAATACGTGACAGGAACTTCTTATTGTGGTTTACAAACTCCTCAGGACAACTCATGGCCAGTTTGATGGCAGTGGATTCACTGAATGAACACATCTCATAGTATTTCTCTGCAATTTTTAATAATTGATAGGTTAAGAAATCAATCAATGGGGGGGAATTTTTTTATCACTTACTTTTTTCTCCAATATCATGCACTTTATATATATTTCATCCATGCCCCGTAATTATCAATATCTAGTTGTTTTCATTTGGGAGGCACCATTCTCATATTTAGAGAAACTAAATCTATATGAAAAAGAACGTAAATTTCCAATATAAATGTACATACGACTTGTTTGGGATAATTGGAAGTCATGGAATCTAGTGGACACACAATAATTCACCAAGTCAGACAACTCTTTAGCCAGTTTGTGCTTCTTCACTGGGTGATCCTGTAACACAATCAATTTAGTCTAATATACTTTCACATTTTCTTGTATCTAATATTAACAATGAATTTGATGTTATTTCAAAACATTTTAAAATTCTATAACAAGTTCTACTTTCATTAAAGCAAAGAAATAATGTTAACCTTAGACATCAATATTCAACATTGATATACTGTACATGTATTAGCACATTTATTTAGTCAAATTGTCAAGAAAGTCATCTTTTTAAAACACGTGAAAACCTTGGTTTTGTTATTTTTCTTCTTGTCTGACTCCGCCCCTTCATCCTCATCTGTAACATACCCGTCCTCTGAGTCAGGAGGCAACTTCTTACCCTGTATCACACAAAAGGTTCAAACTCTTCATCATGATCTTGGATTCATAACTAATGTACATGTATATAAATATGAGAAATCTATAAACTTTTGCTTTGGGGCATATCACATAAATTTCATCACTAAAGCTAAAAAAATTTTGGATTCATATACAAATTTGTGATCTACAATGTATATATATGTGCCGACAAATATAAACTCTGGGAAATCCCATAACTTTAAAGTGGAATCCTATGTCCTATTTTACCTTGATAAGTATTTTTCCTTTGAGAGAGTCTGGTGAAGGAAGACAAGTCTCGTTCTCAGGGACACTCTCACTACACAACTTATCTCCAAATATTGAGGTCATGTATTCAGCCATCGCCTGCTGCTGTTTGATGTTACAATGGTTTTCTATTGACAATATCACAGGATACCTGAAAAACAATACCACACTCTCAAGTACTTTTCTCCTTACCTTTAGTTCTAAAAAGCTTGTCATTGACTTCCATTTCAAAGAATAGTCACCATATGTTACTCATGTACTCAAATCAATTAATGGCCACCATGCATATATGATAAAAATCTAAAGGCAAACTAAAACATCTGTCCTTGAAATTCTCAGGTTCCTTAGCTTGTCATAAAATGGAGATTTTTTCCCTTTTTACTACTTTCTTTAATATTATCATTAAGAAGGCCAAGACTGCTGTTTTATTTTCAGTTCTGCTTTTGTCCTTTTTCTTTATTTTGTAACTAAATTTAGAAGATGATTGAGATTTTTTTTCAAATGAGAACTTACTCAGAGGTTTCAAATGCATAAGTGTTAATGGCTTCAATAACGGCCTTGAACTGTATCTTTGAGGTGAAGGTATGTCCGTGGTAAATAATGGGGTCATCGTTTGGTCCATCCCAGCAATCCACTAAAACAAATTATACAGTCTTTACATTGTGATTGATTTGACTTCAAGCATGTTAAACAAATACATGTACTTTATTAATTCTACACCTTCCAATAATTAAGATATGTTCAGTAATACATGTATCTAATATTTACTTAATTTTATTCAACACTTTTTGAAATGCATATTGAACATACATTTATAGAATGTATTAAACCTTTTAAAAGCTTCCTGCAGAAATGACAATATTCGTTCTCTGCAAGTTCATATGTTCATATAACACACAAAGATATGCGTACTACAAATGCCTGTGTGATATGCTTACAACTGACTCTTCAATAAGTACAGAAAGGACATTCCTATGAAAAAAAAAAATGCTCATCTTATTTTAATGAGTTTGAGTAAAATGTGTCCATATTCCTCCAAGCCAGACCGCTAATTACTTTTTTAAATGTAGCTTACAACAGTTGCACTACTTGTAGGCAATTAAGAAATTGATTTTACACTGATCAGGAAAAGGAATGTGTTGTCTGACAAAAGTAGACTTGTGTTGGAGGGGAAAACATAGGATACAAGTTGTCCTACAATTAATCCCCTATTACCCCTAACATTTCTCATCATAATAACATAGATCTGTGATGATTAGACCCCCAGACTCGAACTTTCTGTCACTGCTTTTATACATCTGAAAGATAGATTTCACACTATATTCCCAAAATAACAACTGGCAATGCCTGAATCAACACTGATCATAAATCTGAGATACACGGTTTGCCCTACATTTCTGTTTTCTGGGGAGTACTGTAAACATCAGTTAGTGGCATTGAAAAAATACTCTCCGCATGAATTTATGCAACAGTACACTGATAAATAAACCCATGCCACTGCACTAACAATGTGAGAGAATTAACTCTTTAAATGCCAGCTAGATTGTTATATAAGGAACACACAATAGTATCACTGGCAAAGCAACATTTAGGATTGTTTCAAAATTGATGTTATCTTTCCAGTAAAAATTGAAAGAAATGTAAAAGATTGTTTAAAACATGGTTTTATTCTAGACTAAGATGAAGGTTGCACATTTGATCATTAAACTCTGATAGTTTTTAGCAAAAAAGGCCATCATAAAGATCTATGTTTATATAAGTAAAATGAATAAATTTAGCCACTTTTAATTCAGTTTTTCAATAATGCCCTATAAAGTGATAACAAAAAAATTGTATAGATTTATAAAGGTGATTGCAAAAAGAAAGGAAAAAAGTCTAAAATTTCCTGACATTTTAGAAATTTGATATACATGTATGCATCATTTACAACCCAAATAAGGCCAAAAATATATACATGTACTAATCCATGTATCTAAATTACCAATTCTTTGTTTGCTTCCTGTGTCCTTAATTGAAATCTTGCATATCAAATCCTCATCTATCCTATATATATATTGGTGTAGTAAACTTGTGTACCAAGTTTTATTGAAATTGGTTCAAAACTTTAGAAGGAGTGGCAGTTTGCATGGATATTATTTACTGGAAACAATGTTCCTAAAAACCAAAGACCAATAAATATAAATGTCAAAGATCACATTTTCAGAAACTCTTTTTGAAAGACCTGCTAAGGAGTGAAAAACATTTTAAACATCAAAGGCAGGGCATAACTCCCTCTCTTTTAAAGTGTGTTAAAGTTCAAGGTCACAGCACTCCATAAAACACTCTATAAAGTCTATATACATGCTAAATATCAAAACTTGACCTTTTGCAATTTCAAAGGTATAAGAGAAGAATTAATTATTTTTTAAAATAAGGCCAAAAAGGCAATAATTCCACAGCACATGGTCAAAAACTAATGTATTAAATTTTTTTAAAAAGGTCATGTGACATTGGACTGCGATTTATAAATATCACAGCCTTACCTCTCACAGGTTAAAAAAAAGGTTTTCTTTTCCTCAAAGTTACACAAAATTCAAGATTAATGTCAAAAAGATAGTAAGCCTTTTATTTAAGCCCTGAGGTCAAGTAAAACATATGTAATATATATATTAGATCCCTTATTTTTCCTCTCACAGGTTCATAAGAAAATGGGGGTGTCACAGACAGACTAACAGACACCAAGTGAAGTGATCAAAGTGTTACTTTGCACTGCAGGCAAAACCTAATCATCCCCCCACCTCATTACAGCTACATTCAACATCTTTGCCTTTAATCATGTGTAAAGTGACTGTGAATAGCCCATCACAATTGCATTTACCATTCATACATTTTTAACAATGCAAAGATGTAAGTACACTCTGGTGATGTAGTTATATCACCATGTGAACATCTAAGGCACTTCATCCTCAAATAGAATGTACTAATTACCAGTAACATTTTCCCACCACTCCGTAATGATGTATAATACTGTCCCAGTAAAAACTTTCATATCCCAGGATTTCAAAATAATTTGCCTGCATGTATATGAACAAGATTCTCTGGCCTTCAAAATACCTTTTTTCTGATATTCTCTCTTTCCTTTTTTTTTCCCCTCTCTCTCACTATTCAAACTTAACTGACACTTCTACATAGAGATATTAATTTAGTAGGGACATACAAGTAAGGTCATACAAGTATGGAGCCTCCATCCCCCTCTCTTTCTCTCTCTCTTATAGAATAAACTACTGATATTCCAAGAAGCAATAGCTGACAGTAATGGCAGATACATAAGATTCCATACCTCATAGGCCACTCACTCTGTGTAGCTATGTATGTTATAAACTACTAACATTCCACATTGCAGCATCCCATAGTAATGGCACATATCTAAGCTTACATTTTATGGTATTGCCACATAACTAAGCTTACATCTTATGGTAATGGCACATATCTAAGCTTACATCTTATGGTAATGGCACATATTTAAGCTTACATCTGACGCCCCTTTTTTCTCACTAGGAACGTATATACTACTTACGTTCCACACAGCGACATCCTTTCGTAAGGGCACGTATATAAGCCTCAACACTAGACGGACCTTGCAACTGGTCTTTCATAAGATACCTGAACAGAAAAAAAACAAAACAAATATAATACAAATTTAAAAAAAAAATCTTTATACATAAGAAAAGAATGAAGTAGTCATTTATTATTTTTATTTGCATTAAGCCTGTAAATATACTAATAATGTAAAATTTATATTTATTTCTATTAATATATTAATTGAAATCTAGATTGATAGGAATTTCAAACCCATTGGACATGGACAATATTCCTCTTAAAACATCATTTGAGGAAAAAATCTCTTGACACCATAATAACAGGGACCCTGATATAATTCTCATCTTTCAATTTTGATGTCTATTCTCTTTTTCAGAGTAATTTGTCATCACTCTACATCTATTAATACCATACCATTAAGTCCTCACATCAGAATTTGTAATGAATTCCCTAAAGAGGAAGCTTACAAAAAAAGAATTTGCTTATTTCCTTATTCAGGGTCTCATAACAGTTTTCTCTGTGTTCTTTGGAGAGACAAACCTAATTCCTCATCAGCTAAACATGAGCGTCTCTTCCACTTTTTGGACCAAAAAACATCTATCATCCTTAACAAGCACTGGGCTTCTGATGGAGTTGAATCAAGATATAGGTTCTGATTGGGGTTCCTTGTACTTACGTATTGTGCGAGCTGGCAATAAAGTAATGACTCAAAGGTTGGTTCATGTCCTCACAAATTTTGTTCTGGTCAGGATCAAATATATCACATTCCTCAGACAGCAAATAATCTGTGAATCCTGCAAATTATCCAAAATAAATTCAATCACTATTTGACTGGAGATACACAAATTAAACATTGAAGGGTTGTCTGAAGGTACGATGGGAAAATCACATGCATGGTGTGCAGATTTTTTTTTTCTTTTCTGCAGGATAAATTTACTGTCTATATAAAACCAAAGTTCAATTTAATTACAAATATATATTACATAATATTCTTTTCATATTGAAAAAAAATACAATGCATTGCATGTAGCAACAGCATTTAATATCTATTAATGTCACCTAACAAATTAATATAAAAAGAAAAAAAGAAGTTCAGACTGGTATTTAGATTTCCATAGAAAAGAAATCTCCTTGCAAAACCACTAATCAAATCTAGTCAGCTAGACCACACCATTTAAATTTTCATTTCATCTCCTCAGCTGATCTGTAAGAGGTTAATTTCTAGGAGAATAAAGGTCTTCATTCTTTATAATTTGTGATTACTTTTCCTTTATGTCAATAGTGGAGTTTTAAGGAATGAAGAGGTAAAAAATACTTAGTCTATAAACAAAGGGTACACAGTGTGAGCATGCTAAAGGGGAATAACCCCACCCCACCCACAATTCTGCTTTCTGCAATAAATAATGTTTCCCTCCTTATATTTTCTATCATGGCTAGACCACTGGATGTAATTTAACTTGTAATTGACAGTCATTTCCTGTTTGTTCAATTAACTCACCATCTATTCCTAACTGCCCTTTCTTTCTCCCGTCTTTTGAGGGTTCAAACCTATTGATTATATCAATACATTTGTCTTTCGTCACTCTTTGCATCTGAAAATAAGTCACACAAACAAGATGTTTACTAAGCAAGGATTTATTTTCCTTAAGGTCAATGTATCATAAGTAAATGATAAAAAAGCTAATGATATTCATAGCATATACTACAAAGACACACTGTAAATATCAGCTCCTGCACAAAGAAAATTTTTTCTGTCCATTCACAATGGAGCTCATGATGACCAGGAAAAATGACTCCTCTGTGGTTGATTTGCAATGCAGATCACCTACTTTTTAACCAATGTCATATACACCCAAGAAACCATACAATGTACTCAGTATTATACCAAATGAATAATCTTGTTTGCTTTGTTTATTTAGATGATTGTTAAAGAAATGAAATTTATTAATAATGCACAATGGGTATATGTATGAACAGCTCATTTCTTTTTTTCTTTCTTTTTATTTAAGGATATTGAAGATTTTACCTGAAGGAAAAAAACAAGAAGTCTGTGAGCCAATGCTCACTAGTAATACCCCCGCTCTGATGTGAATATATGCTCTCATGAATCCCACCATATGGCATGCCCAGAAAAAGAGTGTGCTAAAGTTTCAAGCACATGCAATGAGTAGTTGCTGAGAAATTTGGTATGGACAGATGCATGGATAAACAGGAAGTTGACATAAGATTTGTACAAAAATGAATCTTACCATATAGCAATCCTAGACAAAGAATGTGCTAAAATTTCAAGCATCAGCAATGAGTAGTTGCCGAGAAAACTGCAAGGAAAATTTGTTAAAGACAGATGCACGGATAAACAGGAAGTTGACATCAGATTTGTATAAAAAAATAATTCCACCATATGGCATGCCTAGGCAAAGAGTGTGCTAAAATTTCAAGCATATGCAATGTCAGTAGCTAATGAGAAAACTGTGACGAAAATTTGTTACGGACAGATGCACGGATAAACAGGAAGTTGACATCAGATTTGTGTAAAAATGTCTCCGACCATAT
The DNA here is from genome assembly GCF_033153115.1 of Saccostrea echinata. NCBI lineage: Eukaryota > Metazoa > Mollusca > Bivalvia > Ostreida > Ostreidae > Saccostrea > Saccostrea echinata. The sequence continues at coordinate 6,462,131 of NW_026889763.1, read as the reverse complement.
GGCATGCCTAGACAAAAAGTGTGCTAAAATTTCAAGCATGTGCGATGAGTAGTTGCTGAGAAAACTGCGACAAAAATTTGTTACGGACAGACACACACACACACGGACACACAAACAGACAGACACACAAGAGTAAAACAGTATACCCCCCTCTCCTTCGGAGCGGGGGTATAAAAACCAGCTCTTTGATCAGCAATTATGAGAGAATGGATTTTTCTCTTCTCCTAATATAACATTATTTTGATTGATGGCAACAGACTTTATACAGAAAGATCTCACAATGCCTGTAATGAAATTAATTCCTATTCAGTTCACAGTACTGGGAATTCTTTATTGAAGTGGAGTCCATATGCAATTAATTTTCTAAAGAAGGTAGTAGGAGTTTTACCATAGCACTTTGGAAATTAAATTAAAATCAATTTTAAATGAAAAAAAAAGCAGATTACAACATGAGAATACAAGTAAAGTTAAAAAGAGTAAAATGTTTAAAAAAAAAAAAATAAAGCAACATTACTTTGCTATAACCATCATCTGAAATTTCATCTCAATTTATTTTACATCATTGACTTGGGATTAATCAGCACTTCCTACTGGAAGAGGTAATGGATTTTTCAGTCTTTTGTTGAAAACAATGCCAAAATTTTCTGCCATTTATCTAATGATTCAATTTTCTCAATTTGCCTCCCACTATCATTAAGGAAGTAGAGACCTTAAGCTACCGCCATATATTGTGGTCACTGTAGTCCCACAGAAATCCATTTCTGGTGTTAAATTACTTTTCATAAAGTTCACCAGTCTTACTGCAGAAATGAAAATTTTTGTGTAACGCAGTAGCCATTAATTATGAATGAATAAATTTCAGCATAATTTGAATGACAAAATGAGCTTAACAAGACACAAGGCAATCGTATGTAAGTATGTAAATGTGAACTGTACTTACTCCTTGCTCTGCTTCTAAAAATAGAAGTAGGTCATCTGTGGTGAGGTAGTCTGTATTGCTGGCATACCTACAACATAGTCCTCAAAATATTATATTCTTCATGGCATACCTATATGACATAGTTTATTCTTAAATGCTTAACTCTCCATGGCATATCTATACAACAAATTACTGAAAATATTATATTCCTCATGATATACTTATCCAACATAGCCCTACAAATATTACATTCCTTACGGTGAATCTATGAGATAGTTGCCCTAATATATTTTCTTTATAGGAAAAGGAAACACTGAATTATACATCTTGCTATTTTTTGCCTTTCATTGCAGTTTGTCCTATACTGTGGAATCATTTTAATTCATGGGGGGGGGTCAATGTTCGTGGGCAAACAAAATTTTGTTGGTTAGTTTGTGGGGATGTAATTTCATTGGTAACTTGTACATACAGAAGATTTGATGAATAAATATGTTGAAAAATAAATGTTCCTGGGGATGTGAATTCGTGGATAAGGTTGAACCACGAAATCCAGGAAAATGATCCCCCACGAACACTGATGATTCCACAGTACCTGTACTTTAAATTAAAAAGAAAGCAATTGTAAAATGTGATCAACACAGCTACTGCCATGATACACATGACTGCACGTACAGGGGTAGACAAATAGAATTTTTCAGTACTTGCCCTCGGACAGGTTACCATCGTAAAATTACTTGTCCTACCAAACAATATGCTTGTCCCACCTTTTTCTTAATCAACACAAAATTAAAGCATTATCGTTTATATTAAAATTATTTCTCAATTGATACACTACATGGGGACTAAATTAGACCCAAAATCAATTTATTCTTCCAGGGAAAAATTAAGGGGTAATTGTTGTTCCAAGGAGATTTCCTAGCTTGTGCAATGGGTATATCTATATACATGTACATAATTTAAACATTTCTCTGTATTACTTTAGCATCCAAAAAATACACAAAGAGAAAAAAAAAAATGAAGACGCCAAATCATTTGATGATTTCCAATTGCAAGGCATATGAATATCAAGCATTAGAATTAAAATGCACATTAGAATTAATACGCATACATGATCACAGTTCATTATTTTACATTACATGTTTTAGTAGTAAAATTTTACATTTAAGATTCAGATTTCTTTACGTATTTTTGGGGTATTAATAAAGTCCAAGTTTCATTCTATTTTCTTCAAAATTCTTTGATGAGGTATTCCCTTTTTTTTAATTTAAAAATAATGAGCAATCATTTAATTGAAAACAAAAAATATTATGCAGTATTTCATTTTGAAAACCACCACTGCATGCCTATCGTGACTTTCTGTGCATGATCGTCAGTCAACAGCTCTAATTTTAACATCAGTAGAAAACGTTTGTATTCACTGCATGAATGTTACATTTTGACAATACATGTACCTATAAAGCTCTAAAAATCCTCTTCAACTTTTTTGATATGGAATCGATAGCTGCTATGTTTTACGTCTTGTGTATATTTTAACTACACATAAAATTCTAGAGGAGTTCTGACCGAGTGTTCGATGAAGTGGTCAACAGCAGCGAAAACAGGTGCTCTATTGTGATTCCTTACATTTCAACAGCAGTAAAACAAACAACATTTGATTTTTTGTTAACTGGAGAAGCACTCGCCCGTGGGCAGGTACCACTTATCAAATAACTTGCCCGCCAAACAAAATTGGTTGTCCCAGGTGTCGGGCAATGCTATTTGTCTAGCCCTGATGTATATTTTTTGCTTGGACAAGTACCAGTATGTTGTGATTTTGGGGGAAGGGGATTTGTTTTTTGTTTCTGAATGATCCTTTCATTCAATAATAAAAATCAAGTTATGTAATATAATAAATCTACATTTCCTGTAGATCTAACACCCCCAATTGTAGCATTATTCATCAATTTCTATTTCATTAAACTGAACCCTAAAGGTAACTTTGTTCTAAGAATCTGACTTGATAACAATGTCTGAGCTACCATTCCTATATTGATCCAACATCCCAATGATGCCCAATATTCCATCAATGGTCCAAACACTGCTATCATGCCTTTTACGAGCGTGATAAGGCTTTTAATAGCCCATGTTGCCCAATGGCTCAATAAGCAGCATGAAGTAAAAAGATCTAATGTGTTAATCAATCATCAGCAATTAGTTCAGCAATCATTATCTCTTATATAAAGTAAGCTTTCTACATAGAAAAGTCTGAGGGGGTAAAGATGCTTAAATATCCACACTAATTAAGATATCATGTTTAAGAATTTGGCTGGTACTATAGCTACAAAATGACATGTAAAATTCTGTAATGTGTGCCAAGTGTTGATTATTAAGGCAACAACAACACAGACCTTGGTATCCATACACTCCTCATCAAGCTGTTATTTTTTTTTCTGTGGACAATAATTGATGTCTTTGAGCTCTCACCCCTCCCCTTTTAATGCATCCATTCCTCATGGCCCTACAAGGACTGGAAATGGATTAAAACTTGTGGCATAAGATATAATGCCCCCACCCCTTTCCTAGCAGACACTTGGTTGTCACTGTATGTCTTTCAATTAAGATCATATCTAATGTAATGGTTAAAAAACACGGGTGACTACATTTTATAAAATGATTAAATATCTATTGCACTGACAAAATCTAAAGACCTGAGCACTTTCCTTTTTAAATGGCTTTGACCTTTAAGACATGGCCTTGAACCAGGATTATAACACTTGCCTGGGTTTTTGAAAACAATAACCTTAAAACTGTGTTAATTCCTGTCTTAATGGTTACAAGTTATAGCAAAAAGAAAATAACATTTCATTTTCCATTGACCTTTCTCATTGAGAAATGACCATAAGACAACAATATGTCATGGATACTTAAGGCAAAATGATTTCAACATTACACTGACCTTGACCTTTGATTTTTCTAAAAATATGGCCTTGAGTCACAATGATATTTAGGCATAAGCATATCATGAAAACTTAAATTCACTCCATTCAAGACTTGCAAATTTATGTCTCACTCAACATTCTTTAAAAGAGGGACACACTGATGAAAGGGCTCAAACAATGTCTTCACAAAACTTCATTAGGACAGACAATTAACAGAGTATATCCCCCATCCATTTAAAGCTATTCTGTTATCTGAAGTGGCACTCTTGTCATATTTAATCTTTATATATGTACCAGACACCTACCGTACTAATAGAAAGTAAATTTCATGTCGAGTTGAAACATCCTTAAAAAGGCTAATAAATTCTTCACTGTTCAACCTCCCTCTTTCAGCAGACTCAACTCTGTTTAATTCAATTTCCTGTCAAAGACAAATAAAAAACAATATCACTAAAATACAATTATTACCATGAGCCAAAGTACCATAGTCAACCTTAACAGCATTTAATATGTAATAAATATGTGCTCTTAAATTGTGGACATGGAATAAAAATGCAGGAATATATTTTTCTATAATAATTAAATAGCAATAGGATTCAAATGCAAAACATGCCTGCAAAAACATAATCATATTCTTTAACATATGTTTAATGTACATAAAAAAAGGTCACCAGCAATATTTAAGAAGCCTTGGTGATTTCTGAAAATTTTCAATCTCTTCAGAAAGTTTTTTTAAAGACTTTGTCAGGACCACTAGAGGAATATAATATGTGACATTAGTTCAATGAGAGAACATAGATCAATTTTTGAGGGAAAAAAGAAGAGAAAAAAACATAGTAAATGCTTGACACAGGAAAGAATTGAGCGAACTTGAATATTTGGCTAAGGTGTCTTAAAGGAAATTACAAATGTTTATTCAGGATGCAAAACACACTTGGAAAACCTGTAATAGATGGAAAATGTTACATAATATAATAAACTTAACGAATTGAAAACTTTTAAAGATACATAATTCAGCACATAAAAAAGCATTTCAGTGCAATTGGCCAGTGTATAAAATTTAAATAAATCTGCATGAATACAACTCATCATTACTAACCCAATATTTATAAAACCGAGTTACATGTATCATATCATTAACAATTGAACAATAAATTCATTTCTTGTGACAAAAGCACTTTTTTAAAATTTATTTCATGGTACGTTTATCTTTCACTCTTAGATATATTTATACTGTAATGAGAGGAAAAATACATCCAACATATGAATGGACTGCAGACTTTATTCAAATATATCTCCAATGTCATCCAATGTCAATATCATATTCTAGAAATATGCATCATGCAGAAGAACACAGATAAACCTAGAAATGTTTATCATTGGGGAACCTATAAACAGATTATTGTTGCTCTCCACATTGCAAAAGTATCAGCATATGGAGAGAATCAGGAAACTCAAAGAGGACATTTGACATGCTATATGCAAGATATGCAAGGAATTTATGCAAGAAGATTGAATTGACTTCTGGGAGAATTTCAGGGCCATCAAGATCTACCCTTAACCTTAATCACATTTAATTAACTTGAAAAACTGCTTAATATTCAAACTTGTGGCAAATTACTTTTGTCAGGACAAATTCCATTTGATCTTTGACCTCTTACATTTATAATAACCAATCATTAGAATTTCCTGATGTTCATCAATAATCCATAGTGATATGGACACAGCAGGACAAAAGGACTCCTTGTAATTAACCAGACCTGGGATGTTCATGGCTCATTTTATGCAGAATTATAGGTTATCTGAACTTTGTACAAAGTGATTCTTCAACATATAATAGTTTACCGGTATCGTGCAATTAAGTAGAATATATGCCACACATTTTATTGAACATCTTTGGCTGAAAGTGTTTTTTTGTGTGTGTGTGTGGGGGGGGGGGGGGGGGGAGGGGGGTAAAAAAATAAATAAAAGTTGAATTAAACATTATAAACACTTTCTATTTTACATCTTATCACTTTATCAGCAATATACTTTTAATTATATACAATCTTAAATTCTTCCTTCATATTCACTTGCAAGTTACTGGATGTTGAAGAATCGATATACGCACAGCTGGGTTAACATGTAAATTTACCTTATATATATTATGATGTAAATACATTTCTTTTTTACTTGCTTTAATTACCACAAACACCAATAATAATCTTTGTTATAAGTTAAGAAATTGAACCTTTTGCCTGCAAAAAAATCAATAGATTTTCTTGGTCCTTCCTGAGATGAAAGACAGAATTACAGACAAAATACTCCCTATTATTTACATTTCTTAATTCTACATGAGAGTACTGAAACAAATAGAGACATTTTTTTATCATCAGAAGGTCATGAAATATCTTCTTTAATGATTTTTATCGAAAATCATCTTGCTTCAGCAAAAATTCGGGATACTAAAATTCGATAACACCCCCATGGAATATGGCTTTAATTCAATACTAATCAATAGCCTTAAAATTCTTCCTTGTCCATCTAAAAATGACATGCCAGATAAACAAATCACAAGACACTTACCCTTTTCATGAAGCAACACATCTTGTAATAACCTTAACTAATGCTAGACACACTGTATTCCCTCAGTAACTGTGTGTCCTTTTTTTCTCTTCCTCTAACAATATTAGCTTAACAAATTTATGAGGATGTCTTTGTTCACTTTTATCACATTTTCTTGCAAAAGCCATAGATTTTCACAGAAGGCCAAGGCAGTCATACTCAAAGGTCAAGGTTAAGATTAAAAATATTGGTACCCAAAAAAGCCTTTGTCACAAGGAATATATACATGTGAAGTATGAAAGTCTTAGTAGGCTACCAACCATTTAAAAACTAAAGCCAAGGTTAAAGTTTTTCCAAAAATAGGTCATACTCCAAGGTCAAGGTCAATAGCTCAGAAATATAAGTACCAAAAGAAAGGTCAAATGGAAAGTACACATAAAATATAACAGCCCTAACCGATCTGATCAAGTTATGACCAAGGTTAGAGTTCTGTAAAATTTTGCAAAAGTATGTAAAATTCCAAGGTCAAGAGGTCAAATATATTGATACCCAAAGAAAGGTCTTGTTACAAGGAATACACATATGAAATATGAAGGCCCTAGCACCAACCGTTCAAAAGATATGGGCAAAGTTTTTTTGTGAAAACACTTACACAGATAGACAGACCAAAACCAATATGCTCCCCAATTCTTCCATTACTAGGGCATAAAAAATTTTCAGCCCTTAGATATAACTTGTTTACAGTGCAGAATAATTAATAGTTTCTCTCTCTCTCTCAATGTTTCAGTATCATGAAAAAAAAATCTATTTTTAAATAACAGCCCTTCTCTTAAGTCTTTGATTCTATGTATTTATTACTAAGTAACACATAAAGGGGAGACCTATAATTCTTTTTTCTGTAATGTGCGTCACAAACTATTCGTATTTTCCATTTCTTTCAAGAAAGAGGACAAATTGGACAAAATTTGTTCAATTTTAAGTATAGAATTTACCAAGCGCAAGCTTGCCCAAGAACAATATTCACATATTTCAGTAACATTATAATTCTGCACATTATATCAAAAGATTGAGCTGGGGCAAATCTGCACTCCACAACATTTAATCAAAACATTGACGTCAAATATACCTTTCTCTCTCAAAATCATTGAAATAGTGAATTTTCGTCATCTTCTTGACGTAATATTTAATATATGACATCATAGCTGTTGAAAAATTGGTTATGCTTTCAAGTCTGTGGATATCCACTTGGTTTAAAAATAAATCATAGACTTCTCCATCAAAGTTTTACTGGAGGGGGGGGGGGGCATATATTGGTCATTAGAGAATATAATCCTTTGGAAAACAATTGTATCCATATGTACAAATATTTCTAAATTCATTGCATTGAGTAGTAGCTTAGTAGCCATAAATCATCTTTATATAAATAAGCATTTCCTGGCTGCAGAATATATGAGTTAAACTTTGGCATCTGGATATCTAGGATACAATGGACTTCTCAAGTAAACTGGAAGCTCCAACCACTTTTTCTCTATGTATTTTAACCTCAGTATCTCAAATGCTGGATATCTAGAAATTTGAAGTTTGAGATAATGAGGTTTGACTGTATTTTTTATGGGGAACCTACCTTGACTTTTTGTTGGACTCTAGCTGTGGCAATATTGCTATTGAGTTTGGCGACTAAATTGACCACACCCTTTTCGTCCAGAGTCCCTGCTGATTGGCTAGCCTCAGTTTCAAACATTTCCTGTAGCCATGTGATTATTGAGTTAAGGTTGATAATTTTTCCTTCAGTAGATTTATTATATCAATATCTGAAAACAGGCATATCAACATTGATTTTATCTAGTAAACTAATAATTGAATATTATATAGAAGAAAGAATTACTCAAGCTTGAATTTTATTAAAATTTTGTTTAAAAAAATTCTCAAACATGTATAATGACTCTCACTTAACACAAAATATTCAAATCATTTCAGATAATGCACATCAGATGTGAATTTATTTTGGTTATGCATTACTTGGCACCTTATATACAGAAAAAATTGTATAAATAATCATCAATAAGTTTTATAATGCAACAAACTAATTTTCTTTGAATATATTATATATATATAATTATATGCTTTAATCCTTTAAAAGCAATTGATCTAAAGTATAAATGCTGCATACTTTGTTAGATGTAAAGCTTTTATGACTTAGTTTATTCTGGTATGTGAAACATTTGTGATGTCCTATTTAGAAGGGGAATTTTTAAAAAAATTTAAAAAAAAAAAAAAAGAGTTCAAAGGGAAATTTAAAAAAAGAAAAACAAATTTCAAAAATGAATGCTTTTGAATGAGACATTTCTATCGATAGCTCGAATTTTCAGTTGTTAATGAAGAGCAATGAGATGACATACATGGTCATAGGAAACAACATTTGCACCAACTTAACTCGATTTTCCTCTGCTATCCCTTGTTCAGGTGTGACATACACAGTCTATATCACTGTTTGACTGTTCAGTGTGACGTAAATATAAGCATGTTACCATCTTTTAAAAGTCCAAGGTATTGATAGATTCATCAAATTATAATGCTCTTGAAATCTTCTATTGTGCAAAAATAAAAATTCCAAACATCATAGAAAATGCTATTCTATATATATCTAATTCCTTTTGCTACAGTCTAAAGATTTGTAAACTGTAGCAAAAACAGCTCAAAATTAACAGTACACAACTATTTCTTAAAATCTTCTCATGAACATCCTGTGATCAAAGCTAAAATTGTGAAAGGGAAAAAAAAAGAAATGCACTTAATATTCCTGGTAAAATCATAATATACATTAGCAAAAATAATAAAACACATTAAAGATGTTGGCAAACGTTTGTTGAAAATTAAGAATAAATTGCTAAAAAAAAATCATCACTTGATGGATGCATTAGCTATATAGGTGTGTTTTCTTCTTTCAATATTCTAAAGAAACCTTTTTATTTTGGTATTTACTGAAAGAAAATGCAACCTCATCCAGTTCAATGTCTTAGAAGATGCTATCTTGGCAGTTCATTGGCATATGACAGTTTTACACCCAAACAGCTTCTACTGAATCTTTGTGATATACAAGTTAATCACACTAGTTGATCCATAGCGGCAAACAGTATCAATATATCACCTGAACATGAATTTCTTGCAACATTGTTGCTTTTTATAATGTTTTATTTTTTTCCTGACTGATATTTTTAATGTTCAAACTGACTGGTAATTCAACCAGTGTTCCATTATTAGGGAAATGATTTTACAGGAACTTACCTGGTATTTATATATCTTATTTGAGGAAATGAACTAAAAATATATATACCTGTATGTACAAATAACTTTGTTTGAAATATAACATGAAAGGTATCTAGTACATAAAATAAATTAGCACTAAACAAAGGATATGAATCTCTCATTTGTTGCATTTCTTCAATGGCTTCAGGGGCTGGAAAGATAAAAGAAAAATTAATTTCAATTGTCATGCCTTATAGTTGTATGCATGCTTAGCTGATTTACAAATAATGAAAAATTTATAACTGCAGGCAAAGATGGACTGAGATCTCGATCTTCTTCCCTCTTAATGAGACAAATGGTCGCTATAATACACAGCTGACTGAAGTTAAATTTTCCTCTCCAATTATCAAACATAGATTCACTTTTAAATAGCTACATAGAAATCAACAACTCTGTCACAATTGTTGAACTCATACAATATGTAATTATGAACAGAAAACACTGTTATTGTGAAATCAACCTTTGCATTTCTCTGAAATGAAGTGACATAATTTTTACAATTTCTGAAAGATATATGCACTTAATGTAACAATTATGGTAAAATTATATATACACGAGAGTACAAATTTTAATTTAGTTCCCTATCTAGAACAACACCATTATGGCACCTTTTGGTACCCTATAAACCCGAGCATTTTCTAATTATTTTGATTTGCGTATCATGTCTCCAAGCTGCACAGTTTTCCATTTATTTATATACAAACAACAACAAAATGATTATGTGTACAACCAGGAGTTGGGCACGCAGCTCTTTATAATAAAACTGCACATTGTTACGAGCTGTGGTTTGTTTATACCTCAATAAAGGAAACTAACAATTATCATCCTGGAAACTTATGACTTTGTCAAGAGGAAATGAATCAGCCAGGGCCGTCAGTAGTTGACTGTCCTGAGTTGTCGGCTTTATCTCCTTGTCATATTTTATCATCAGACAGAGAGTCAACATTGTGCTCACACCAGTGTTTACACTGGAGATCCTGAGAGCATCTTCAGAAGCAATTAAAACATCCAAAAGACCAAGAGTCGATGGAGAATGGCACTGCTCTGGAACCTAGATAAGACTAGGTGCATGAAGCAGTATTGAACTATCTTTTTTGTATTGGAATTTTGGCTTTGGGAGCTAGCATAATAAGGACTATAAAAAACATAAAATGTAAATGATTTCCTGATATAAAATTGTTTTTCCTCATCTCTTAATACAAGCTGACTTTAGGATAGGCATCTTAGTTTACAAGCAATGTTATTCCTACAATGTGTTATCTATGTAACAAAATATTGTACCAGTATATATATATGCAATTACCATATGCCTGCATTTAAAAAACTGGACTATAAATAGCTTTTTTTGAACTGACCTTTGTACACTACTACCATACTGATGTTGTATCATATGTATAAAAATATATATCCAAATATTTCTATCATACAAAATGATTTAAATTAACTCTTCCCCCTTTATTTGGGGTAGACATGTTACTTCATGGAGCACAGATAATAGGATATATTTATATATAAAATCCTACAAAATTAGGACCAAGAATGCAAAAACTATGTTCTTTCTTAATTTAACCATCTTCCCAAAAATAAACATCCACAAAAATTTGACCCCCCTTTCTACTTCTTGTTAAAGTGAAACTCTGTCCTTACGTGTTCCGGTTTTGGCACTTGTGTTGATGAGACATGTGAGTCCAGTAATCCATATATTGGCTTCATCTGGAGTATTAGCAATGAGATCCATGGATTCAAAGTCCTCACCAAAGATGATAGAGAAAGCACACTCATCTTGATAAATCCCTGCTATTTCCTTATTCTTCAGGGCCTCTGTGGTTTTTCCACCTCTGACTTCTTTTATGGAAGCAATGGATACTGCAAGCAAAAAAAATATATAGTGTAAATGTACCTTTTTTCATGGAGTTATTATTCCACAGAATTATGATTTCTGCTCAATCCATGGGTAGAAAATTATGCGAATTTCTTCGACTCACTTTGTATGTACTTTAAGTAGGCTGTGACAAGTTTCTCGTACAATTTAATTGTGATCACATACATTAAAGCATAAATTAATCCCACACATAAAAATAAGTATGATTACAGTCACTTTATATATATAGGATCTCCCATGATTTGTAGTTGGATATGATTTTTATCCAACGAGTTGTGTGTTTTTTATCCCCGAGCCTTGGCGAGGGGATAAAAACACACAACGAGTTGGATAAAAGTCATATCCAACTACAAATCATGGGAGATTCTTTTTATCACATGTTTAATACTTCACAACCAATGTTTTACACTGTTTTATATAGGACTCCACTTTATTTTACTTCATCGCGCTAACGCAAAAACCATTGTGACGTCACAACTGTGGATTATGAAAAATTTATCCAATGAGTCATATCCACGTGATAAAGGGGTAAACATGGGATAAAATTATATATACTTTGTGCACTCTGCTCAATTTAAAAAAAAGAACTTTCCCCATGTTGAAACATTTTCTTCCACAATTTATCATAGCTATAAAGTAAAAGAATTTTTTTCTTCAAATATTACAATTAAGAAAAAAAGTATGTATACGTTGTTTTCCTATTAATACATTTATAATCACCAGTATTGACTTTTAATGCAATGAAAAATTTCAACCGTATGAAAACTAATATACTACTTTTTCTGACGTAGTGTGCATTAGCTAAATGTTCCTGCAATTCTGATGATTCAATAAAACGATATAAACTAAGTTTACTTCTCCAAGTAAGACCTTTCACAGTAAATATACTAATAATCTATCAATCTATAAATTAGTCATCTATAACAAATAAAAATATTTTATGATGCAAAAGTAACTAAATTGTTGACAGTAACCTGTATGTGAGCCAAATTACAACCCATTGTGGTACGGGTGAACTAGAGCACATTTTGTCTCATGACGGAACCTCAATGATGCATTAATGCACTGAATCATATTAATAGAATTAATGTACTTTTATAATGTCTCCAATGATGCAAATTGTTGATATGAAGACAGTCTAATCTAATTTGACAGCATAAATATTTGATGCCTATCAGTCAAACCTCTAAACCATAAGTTGTGACAGTCGGTCTGAATGTTAGCTATCTGCTGCATTACGAGTTAATTATGATTGCCTTCCTATACAAGGGGAGGGGAATATATCTTACAGGATATTTGCTGCATGAGTTGACTGAAATATGTTCTAATATCTCTCCGATTCTCCACCTTGCAGCTGAAATAATAAGAATCTGTACACTAGCTGCCGATAGCACACATCTCCAGGAAGAGATCTACATATTGAAAGCCTTTGATGTCATCTTTAACAGGTAATTAAGATAAGAAAACTAAAGGTTTACAATCATTTCCTCATAATAGCTTCTCTGTCCAGACACATTCTCCAAACATTGTCCCTTTCTAATACTGCTAATTTTACAACATTACTGATAAACCACACACATACACACACAGAAATATACATATATTTATACTTAAGTGTAATTCCTTAAGATAAGTATATTAATTTGCAGACATAATGATTAAAGAGATTAAATTATTGCTGGTCTTTGACATGTAAAATGAATGCAAAGTATTGTATTAATGAAGGATTAAAAAACAAATATCGGCACTACAGATATAAGATTACTACTTTGACACCTGGGTCATTCCAGGACACTTTTGCTGAAGTCCAGATTATTAATTTATTGAGTAAGCTTCTGCTTAATAAGAAAATTACTTTTATTAAAAGATAGGGGTTTTTTTTTACAGTATACATCTCAATGACTCATGATCTTTAGGATGTCAGCAAAATCATTTTTCTGAGTCTTATATTGATAAAGCAGATTATCTAACTTCATCAAGGTTGTCCCTAAGAACTGAAATAGCAGGGGACATTAAAAAAGTAGAAGGGGGTCTCGGGTTCCTTCCCTAACAGGGGGTTTAGGGGGAATACCAGATTAATTGGGGGATAACATCATTATAAGCAAGGAAATTCCTTGGCCCCAGGTCTTAAGGACAACCACCTTGCTTACAGGCATATCTGGAAAAAGGAAAGATTTTTTTTCTTTTTAAAGCTAGTCTAAATTATATTTTCACTAGTCCATGATCACTCTATTCCAAAGTTTTAAAATGCCTATAGTTATACTGAAAAATTAAGACATGTAGAGCTTCATAAAAAAACAAGATGTGTCTGTGAAACACTGATGCCCCCCATATGGCAGCTCATAGCGAAGGTTAAAGTTTCTCAAGTGCAAGTCAAACTCCAGGTCAAGAGATCAAAAATGTTGATACCCAAAGAAAGGTCTTGTCTCTAGGAATATACCTGTGAAATATGAAAGCCCTAGCACCAACTCTTCAAAAGTTGTGGCGAAGGTATAAGTTTTTTAAAAGTAAGTAAAACGTCAAGGTCAAATGGGGCCCCAAGGGAAGGTCTTGTCACGAGTGATACACATGTTCGTAAAATGTGAAAGCCCTAGAACCAAATGTTATGACCAAGGTTAAAGTTTTTTAAAAGAAGGTCAAACTCCAAGGTCAAGGTCAATGCCAAAATTGTTGGTATCCAAAGGAAAGTCTTGTCACAAGGAATGCACATGTGAAGTATGAAAGCCCTAGCACAAAATGTTTAAAAGTTATAGCTAAGGTTAAAGTTTTCCAAAAGTATGTCAAACTCCTGGGTCAAGGTCAAAGGGTCAAAGTGGTTGGTATCCAAAGGAAGGTCTTGTCACAAGGAATACACATGTGAAGTTTGAAAGCCCAAGCTCCAACTGTTCAAAAGTTTTGGTCAAGGTTAAAGTCTCATAAAATTTTGCAAAAGTGGGTCAAACTCCAAGGTAAAAAGGTCAAATAAGATGGTATCCAAAGAAAGGTCTTGTCACAAGGAATACACATGTGAAATATGAAAGTCATAGCTCCAACCAATCAAAAGTTATGGGCAAGGTTAAAGTTTTTGCAGACAAACAGACAGACGGACGGAGAGGGCAAAAACTATATACCCCCGAATCTTCGATATGGGGGCATAAAAAGAGCTTAAGAAACACTCCTACAGTCAACTTACCATTTCCACTCATTCATCTAGTTGCCATAAAATTACAAATAAACTGCCCAAATGACCTTATTGAGGATGATTACTCTATCTAAATGCTAGAAAACGATATTTACACAACACTACATTTAATGAAGGGATAATTTTCGTTTCAGCATCATGAACATTGTTCAGCCAACTAGAGCTTTTTCAATTAATTGGCTAAATTGAAAGTCCAAAACATAAGCTTAATACAATGTGTACTATATACCAGTGTTCCACCTAGGATCTGATAATGGAGGGGTGCAAGATAAAAAGGGCACTTTTTTTTTAACTTATATTTGTCGTTAACTTCTGATAGTAGATATTTGGGAATATCTCATGCCATTACTTCAGCATTATAATTATGGAATCCTTCAAAGTTTATTAATTCATTTCACCTAATAAAGTTAAAAGATATAAAACAAGCACTAATCTATATAACAAACATGTACTGTATGCAAAGAATTTTTCGCCCCTTTCATAGCATAATGGATGAATTTCAAATGGTATGAATTCAGAGAAAGCCAAGGTTTTACTTTATCAGAACTGCATGTGTCTTGGTGAATTTAAAATGGGCAAAACTGTTTGCAAGTGTGCGAAAATAACCCTGTATACAGAAAAAAGAATAAAGATGTGTTTCTGAAACACTGACGCCTCCATATGGCAGCTCATGGCTAAGGTTAAAGTTGCTCAAATGCAAGTCAAACTCCAAGGTCAAGGTCAAGGGATTAAAAGTGTTGGTACTAAAAGAAAAGTCTTGTTACAAAGAATACACCTGTGAAATATGAAAGCCACAGCACCAACCTTAAGAAATTACGGTCAGATCAAATTTTTCAAAAGTAAGTCAAACTCCAAGGTTAACATCGTGAGGTTAAAAATCTTTGTACTTAAGAAAAGGTCTTGTCACAAGGAATACATCTGTGAAATATGACAGCCATAGCACCAACCATTCAAAAGTTATGGCCAAGGTTCAAGTTTTTCAAAAGTATGTCAAGCTCCAAGGTCAAAGTTAAAGTTATTTGCACATAAGGAAATGTCTTGTCACAAGGAATAAACATGTGAAGTATGAAAGCCCTACCTCCAAAGCATTAAACTTATAGCACAAGGTTAAAGTTTTTCAAAAGTAGGTCAAACTCCAAGGTCAAGTTATTAGTAACCAAAACAAGAGGCCCATGGGCCTTGAATCGCTCTTCTGATAAACTGTACAACCTATCACTTCTATTTGAAGCTTCGAAGTATCCTGTATATTTACATAAACCCTTGAAATTCCAATTCACACTCTGAGAACCCAAGATGATTCTATGCCAATTAGTACCTGAGAGTTGGTCATGGTGACCTACTTATCACTTGTCATTCTCTGAGGACCCATCAACTAAGTTTGATGATTCTAAGCCAATTAATACCTAAAATGTTTTTTAAAATTATAATCATAAAATTTTATAAGTAGCTCAAAGTGACCTACTTTTCAATTGTTTTACTCCAAGGACCCAAGATGCATCAACTGACAAAGTTTGATGATTCTAAGCCAATTAGTACCTGTAATATTTAATTAAAGCCATAAATTTTCAAAAATAGGTCACCGTGACCTACTTTTCAGTCAACCTACTCCGAGGACAAAAGGTGCTTCAACTGACAAATTTTGACGATTCTAAGCCAAATAATTCCTGAAAATATTAAATACAGCCATAAAATTTCAAAAGTAGGTCACCGTGACCTACTTTTCAGTTGTTGTACTCTGAAGACCCAAGACGCATCAACTGACAAAGTTTAATGATTCTAAGCCAATTAGTACCTGAAATATTTGATTAAAGCCATAAATTTTCAAAAGTAGGTCACCGTGACCTACTTTTCAGTTGTTGTACTCCGAGGACCCATGACGCATAAACTGACAAAGTTTTATGATTCTAAGCCAATTAGTACCTGAAATATTTGATTAAAGCCATAAATTTTCCGAAAGTAGGTCACGGTGACCTACTTTTTAGTCGACCTACTCCGAAGACCCATGACGCATCAACTGACAAAGTTTGATGATTCTAAGCCAATTAGTACCTGAAATATTTAATTAAAGCCATAAATTTTCAAAAGTAGGTCACGGTGACCTACTTTTTAGTCGACCTACTCCGAAGACCCAAGATGCATCAACTGACAAAGTTTGATGATTCTAAGCCAATTAGTGCCTGAAATATTTAATTTTAGTCATATAAATTGAAAAGTAGGTCACGGTGACCTACTTTTCAGTTGACCTTTTTTGAGGACCCAAGATGCATCAACTTACAAAGTTTTATGATCATAGGACTTAAAATGTCCAAATTATGCCTCTAAAACACTTTGAAATCGAATGCCTGCAAAGTTCAAAAAGTAGGTCACTGTGACCTACTTTTTAATAAATATGTTTTATGGCCCCAAGATGCATCATCTTACAAGATTTAATGATTCTAAGCCTCCCCGTATTCGAATTAATGACCTTAATTGTTTTAAAAAAGATTAGCCATAAAATTCAAAAAGTAGGTCAAGGTGACCTACTTTTTAGTTGACGTACTTTGAGGACCCAAGATGCATCAACTGACAAAGTTTGATGATCATAGGCCTTAAATTGTTCAAAATATGCCTCTAAATCACTTTGAAAAAGAATGGCCGCAAAATTTAAAAAGTAGGTCACCGTGACCTACTTTTGAGTCAACATGATATGAGGTCCTTAGATGCACCAACTGACAAGATTTGATGATCCTAGTCCTTATAGTAAGCAAAATATCAACATTTTAATAAAATGTAATTTTTGGTCAACTTTGAAGTGACCTTGAGACCACGCCCTTTGCCCCAGAGTAAATCCCTGTGCAAATTTTAATCTACAACATATCCTCATCCTTTTGTGTAAGTTTGGTGATAATCTGCCCAGTGGTTCTTGAGAAGAAGATTTTTTAGCAACCAGTACTTTTTTTTCTATTTTCCTAATTATCTCCCCTTGTTAAAGGGTCACAATCCCAGTTTTAGTATAAAAGGGAGCCCTTGGGCCAAGGATACCCTGTGACAAATTTGACAATAATTGGCCAAGGGGTTCTTGAGTTATGGCCCATATTCTAAAAAGTTTACGCACACCGCACACCGCACAAATGGCCATAGCATTAGCTCTTTGAGCCTTTTGCTCAGAAGAGTTAAAAAAGGTATTGTCAAAAGGAATACACATGTCTTGCAAACAAATTATGATTCATAGTCAATATGAATGAAAATCTGACATTATCAAATTTAAAAAACGAGATAGCTTATCAAGTCTTAATCAAAATTATCTGCTATATTAGGAATCAAAGAATCATCTAAAGTGAAAGCTTTTAAGTCAGACTGTGATAACACATGTAACATGTGTAATGTGTAAATTGTTACTGAATATAGTTTTTCAGATGCTGAAGTGTACATGCAATCATTAATCTTAAGCTAATGAATGGGATTCAAAGTAAAAATTCTTTAATATTATCAGTACGTAATTCACAAATTTTAGCAAATATTTACAAGAAATGAGAGCTAATGTTGGTTGAAGAGCCTTTGTTTAAGTTTCTTTATACATTAAGACACACTTATAATATGAAGTGTCATGGACAAATAAATTTGTTAAAAATGAACTTCATTAAATCATGCATATACAACTAGTGCATATGTCTTAAATCTACAGGGAATGAAAATCCATTCACTATATGCATAAATTCATTATCAGCAGGTTCCCTTTAATCATGTTCTACTATACAACATTTAAAATTTCTCACTAACTGTATAAACAGGTATTTTTTTTTTCTTTAATGAACATCTTTAACACTCATCAACTCTGACTTTAATATAAAAGTTCCATACATAGAGCCTCTACCTTGAACTCTTAGGAGCTTTGTGCTAGGAAATACCGTTTAAGCTGTATGTTTCATTGTGTGTGCATATACGGCTCTAACCAATAAGTGGCCGTGGTAATGAGAAAGTTCTGTCATCCTCAATAATGTTAAACATGCTAACTGTCCGATGGAAGTATTAAGTCCCAATTGTTTAATCAATATCGGATACAGCTTTGCCTTTCTTCTGGACAGTCACTTGACCAATAGGCTCATATGCTTATATGTGTAGTGATGAGAAATGAAATGTGTTCCGCTGATTAATAAATGAATTTAATTAAAGGAGAACAGTATCTTTAGGGTATATTTCTGAAAACTGTATAATATAATCAAAATGAAGATGTGTATGCATGAGCAGACTATTCAAAGAGACTCTGCCAGATGATCAAATAGGGAGAGGTTTAATTGTTAAGAATTATACATATGGATTTTGCTTGTAATTTTGAATGTTCAGATTTTTTTTTCTGTGGTTCTGTAATTTCTACAGGATTTTGCAATAAAATAGAATCACACAATATTTATACCCCTCTACCTTCATTGTAACCTGTTGATTGGAAATGCAAAAATTGAAAGCATAAAAACTAAGAGTTAACTTCTGAGGGTCAACATTTAAAATTTTTCAAGTTAAGAAAAATGCTTGATTGGACAGCTGCATTGTAAGTAGAACTTCCCACATACATGTATTATAAGCAGACAAAAATCCTGATCCAGAAATTTAACCAAGTTTACAAAAAAAGCATGAATAAAGCACTACAAAACCTGTATACTCTCTGAAATTACTTCAGATTTTGAAGTTTTTTGGGGGACCTCTTTAAATTATTTTTGGGGTGTGTGTGATGTGTGTTTTGGGTGGGGGTTTGGGGCTTTGCAGAGATTTTTTTTTTTAAAAAACTTACTTAGAGCCCTCCTATTACATTTTATGTAATCTGTTTACTTACTTCGGGCTTTGTGGGGTTTTTTGGATGTCGGCTGCCAACGGATTTCTGTCATGTCTGGGTTGAGTGTAAATATACGATGGTATTGACGACTGTTGGACCGGACTTTTATTAATTCGCTGCCGCTCTGCATACATTGAAGACAGTCTTGAGCTACAAAAACACAAAGAGGTTGGTTCACTTATGACACCAAAAATCACCTTCAATCATCATCAATTACTCAGAGTCAGCATCAGCTACAAAAATAAATAACAATGTGTCTGCAGTTTTAACACCATTTCTTGTATAAATATCTTCGTCTGAGAATTCAGGGGTTAAACTTTTAGTGCAAAGACAGTAAACTTGATTTTTACAAAAAAAATATGATCATTTCTTTAATTTTACAACTGCTTCTGAACCAAAACACAGCAGGAAGCAAATTATCTCCCCCATGAGTATGTTACTGGGCTAGGTTATTGGATACTTAAAAGGGAGAAACAAATTTTAACTACAAGGAAATGATGACAAATACATATACAAACTCAATACTGGGTTAATTAGTTGTACCATTTATTCAAGTAAAACTTGCTAAAATCAAAAATAGGTTTTTATTACATAATGTAAGTGGGTGTTATTTTAGATGGAGGAAATCCGGAAATAAAACTAATATTCATCAATACTTTAGCTTGGTTCCTATAATTCTGTCAATGACTGATGATATATAATATGAATAAATAAAAGTGAATGCTGACATTAAAAATTTAATCCCATACTATATAATATACTAGCATACTTTTATATACACATTGTACAGTTGAACTTCGGTTTCTCGAACACGGATATCTCAAATACCATGGATATGTCGAAGTGATTTTGAAATCCCAACTGCTTATTCCTTAAGTATTTTACCCTGGATATCTCGAATCTTCGGTTATCTCAAAGTATTTTCTCGGTCCCTTCATGTTTGAGACAACAAGCTTTGACTGTACCTACTATATTCCTTGAGTCTGACTTCCTTATTTCAACAATGACCAATCATTCAGTACTAGATGACAACCTTAAATAACGGATTTCCATCTGCGTAAGCATTTTTTTCTGAGAGATTTGATATAGAATTCTCATACATACTAAACACGGATATCATTCATGTAATAACCAGTCTCAATTCTTCTGCATTTACATATGTATTATACACGAAACGCAATGACTTGATAGAAACCTAAAATCAATGTGGTAAATATCTTGTTTCCCAATAACCCCTGAAAGTAAAGTATTTCCTCCCATTGCTCAACCTTCAGATCTACATATATAGATCAAATGTCGAGAGATGTTTCCAAGAATAAACCCTGGTCTGCTTCAATGGCTCCTCCAGAGTATAATGTTTATTTTTTTCCTACATATTATGCTGAGTCTAGTCAGACACATTACTTTCTTGCCCAGTATATGTATAGTACAGGCTGCTCTGAAATGCTAATAATGGGCTCTAATGATTACATCCAACTTTGAATGTCTGGGTACAACAGAAAGGAACTGCTATCATGTTTTGATGGAACAAATCATATATCTTTGAAGATGAGAAATACAAAGTTTAAAATATTTCTTTGCCCCACCATGAATATGACAGAGTTAAATAGTGTTTTGTCATGTCTGTCTGCCATCTTTTCATGTTTCCACACTTCTGTCCTTCAGTCTTTGTGTCACACTTTGCACTTACCTCAGTTTGAAAGAAACTATTCAAGACATTTTAACCAAAATTCAAATACCAATACATGTACATATTTATGAGTGCTATTCAACTGTGGAATAATTTTGTGACCTTGACTTCTGTATTCCTTATTTTGTGTTTCACTCAGTTTCAAAGATGCTACCAGGCATTTTATTTAAGATGATTTTATCAAAACTCATATGATGATACATATTGGTGGGATGTATTCAACTGTGTCATAATTTTCTGATAATGACCTTCTCTATGACCTTGACCTCACTATTATTTATTTGTCATTCAACACTTAGTTTAGAAGAAACTGTTCATAATCTTGTTAATATTTTCATCAAAACTTCATATACTGATAAATATATTGGTAGGGACTATTCAGACAACCGTCTTAATTTTCTGACCTTGACCTTCCATAGGACATTTGTCCCACTATTTGTCATTTTGCATTTATCTTAGTTTCAAAGAAATTGTTCTTGATATTTTTATGAATCATCTATCAAATATACAATTACAAATTTAAATGGGCTATTCGACTGTGTCAGAACTTTATGCCCTTGATCTTCCTTTTGACCTTGTCCCACTATTCCTCATTATCTAATTCTCTCAGTTTCAAAGAAACTGTTCAACATATTCTCATCTAACTTCATAAGAAATAAATTGATTAGAGCTATTTGATTGTGTCAAAAAAATTTACTATGACTTCCATGACCTTGAACCTCACAATTAATTGTTCTGCATTTAGCACAATTCAAAAAAAAAACTGTTCATAATACTTTCATCAAACTTCATACACTAATTCAAATTGATGAGAGTTATTCAACTTTGTCATAATTTTCCAACCTTGACATTTCTCATGACTTTAACTTTTCCCTGACCTTCAACACCACCTTTCAAGATATTTTAATCAAACTTCACATACTAAGATGCATACTGGTGAGAGCAATTCATCTGTGATATTATTTTCTTTTCCTGACATTTCTAATGACAAGTTGACCTCACTATTACTTCATTTTTTGCAGTTACCTATGTTTCAAAAAAAGGGCTAAAGATGTTTTTGTTAAACTTTATATAAGTACTAAATACAACTTCAATTAAATTGTATCATAATTTTTTTAGAAGGAAGGTACATTTCTTTTCATGTTGCAACGGGAATACAAATGCATCTTGGCTAAGCATTCATGTCCTATGAACATATTTCTAGTTTTTTATGCTTTCTTTGTAGCATTCAGAGTGATGTTGATAATTCATCACGTTAAAATTTACACAGATCTATGTAAAATTCACAGGCCTTATGCTCTCAAAGCACAAAGAGGACTATACGTAAGTAAGTAATGTAAAATTCAATCAAGGTACACTGTTCCATATTTTTGAGTCCTTAGGTCAGATGGAAATCATGGAATGGAATATTTAGAAGGAAAAAATAGCGTCAACTGTTTGCCGTTCTACTGAACTAGAAATTGGGCTTGCCTTCATGAACTGAACAGAGTGTTTTCAGAGAACATGTAGGTACTTCAAAAACTAGGGAGGAAATATTTTGCATTTATTACTGCCTGGTTCAGATCTACTCTGCATTTTCAAAGAAAGTCAGGGCTCAAATATCATGACCTTCTGCTCTTAAGACATTTATTCCAAGACAATGTCATGATGACAAGCTAAATTTTAAGCAAGATGTTTAAAAAGATGAGTACATATGATATAATTTAAAGTTGACCTGCCTTACCCCCCCCCCCCACCCTATCCCCCCTCCCCTTCGTTTCCCCCTACCCCCAAAATAAATTCAAATTATAAAATAACAAAACTGGCAGCATTTACATAAAATCTACTCAACACAGATTAGACACAAGAGGAAACAGGAAATTTACTAACAATTAGCCTTTCTTTTTTTCTGTATGTCAAAATATGGATTTATGTACATGATGTCAATGAAGAAACAGGAAGATATTGAAGCTAACATCATGCAGAATAAATACTTAAACACTGTACCCAGAATATTGGGGGGGGGGGGGGGGGGGGTCCATAGTCCATACGCCCCACAAGCACCATGATACCAGGGCTTTCAAAAAGATTAGAAACAGGTGGTACTTTTACAAAAATAGGAGGTACCTTGTGGACATGATTTTAATTAAATATATTATCAATTTTTTCTCCAATGGATACACTGGACAGTACAATCACGATTTCAGATGGGTAAAAGTACCGGGTACTGGTAGATTTTGAATGGGCTGTGATACATGAAGGCAAAAAAACAAAAGATCGATTCATTTGAACAAGTGTCTTTTTTTAGATAAGATATGAGTAAATCGATCTCATAAAAATAAACAGTAACATATTGCACAAGCATTTACATAACAAAATGCTACAGTTTTAAAGGGGACATTAGGTACAAACTTCATGATAATTACCGTTAGTTTTATAGTATGAATAACAGCTGCAATCGAACTCTAAGGTTTAAGGTGCTAGATATATAAACTATCTCAGTGTCAACACAAGGTCTAGAA
Source organism: Saccostrea echinata (assembly GCF_033153115.1). Classification (NCBI taxonomy): domain Eukaryota; kingdom Metazoa; phylum Mollusca; class Bivalvia; order Ostreida; family Ostreidae; genus Saccostrea; species Saccostrea echinata. Next base: position 6,438,383 of record NW_026889763.1, on the reverse strand, counting down.
TAGTTAGACCTTCATGTGTGATTTCCAATATCATTATACTTAAATTAATAATGCATGTACATACACCAAACAAACCACTGATATGTCTAAGTATATATGCCATTGTTGATTTTCGCCCGCCGGGAATCATCTATGTGTTAAATGTGAAACTCCAAGGGTCACATTTGATAATTATAATATATCTGAGACTAACAATCCTTTGTTCATGAATGAAATATCTACAACATTCAATTGGAATGAATAGAAAACAAGTTTTAGATCCTAGCTACAACCATTTTAAAGGATTCAAATATTTTGATGGCAATGATAATAATGAAAAGCTTTTAAAATGAGCAAAAATTTCACAAATGTCATGAACTGAAGAATGTACGTGTTCTCTTGAAATGAAATTTATCTTATTTTCTGACACTTAATTAACAACCTCACTAAAATACCATTTCAATCTTTATTTTTTTAAGAACACTACTATCATATGTATTACATCAGTGAGTATGAAGATATATTTATAGCATCTGCAAAGCATGGAAATACACTGTTACAATACATCAAATTACAGAACCTGTCTGCATTATTATGTAATGTACATGTATTAATTACATAATTACTTCATAATGCTGATTTTTAAATAGAAGCAGTGAATCAAATTTAAACACTGCATGGAATTTAAGTCCTACATGTAAATACTGCATTTATAAATATATAAGCTATCACAGTTATACTTCAAGAATACAAAATTGTAGTAAAGGTGAAGTTTTCACCTTGTAAATTAGGTGTCAAACACAGGAAAGTGATAGCTCAGCATAAGTGACATCTTCTGGTATATATATCATCAACTCTGAACTTGTAAAGTACTACAGATTTACCACAAAAGGGGGACTAAATACCAGAAAGATTTCATTGTGGTTTCTCTAGCAGCAAGGCAAAGTTAACCACAACTTAGTACCATGGTGGACTCGATTACCCTGACACTTACTAAATGCCATCATAAGACCAACTGTGCACTGAAGTAATATGAAAATGACTAGCTTTGACAGCAATTAAGTGAATTTACATAAAGTGGGGGTGGGGGCAACTTTTATTCTGATTTAAGAACTAACTAATCAATTTAAATGTATGCATAATATATAAGTTTGCTGCAGATATTTAATGTCATATCTGTAATGAAACAACCCAATTAAAACATTCAATTATTGTAATATTCAAATATTTTTTTGTTTCCCAAAATAAATTAAAAGTCAAAGCAAACATGTAAATGTGACTCATATCAGACACATACAACTGAAAGTTGTAATTTATTTAAATAATTTGATATATATATGTTGTCAACTATATTTGTGTCATTTGAAAGATAGTATCATGACAATGGCCAAAAATAATATAAAATTATATGTACACGTAGTACTGCTCTGAAAATGCATTGATTACTTTAGGAAACTATAAGTGCCTTTTTAGCCATATTGTTGACTCATTCTGATGCCCCAGCCATTAGTAAAGCAAACATTTCAATTCAGCAAAAGCCTAAATAAAAATTCTCTATATCGTATTGTCTTCACTAGAAAAAAAAAATCTATATGTAATTGTTTCAATAGCCTTAGTTATGAATGTGTGTTTATGAAAACATTTAAAACTGTGTGGAATATATAATGTATGCAATTCAAGATGTGAACAACCAACAAAAATGTGGATTAACTCTTCTTTTTTTAAGTTTTAAATCAAAGCTTTTTTCAAAAATTAAATAATTCTATCTAAGCACCAACATGTGAACTGCATATGTATACTCAATTCAATAAATGAAATACCTTCAGGTAGCTGTCAAACAGTATAAATATGATATAATAGATAGTATAACAAGTTATCATATTTTCCTTCATTTCCTGGTTTTACTTTGAAGAAATATTTGTTTCCAATAAATTTTACCTCCATATTTAATTACAATAAGCCATGTAAAAAGACATTTAAAATATTTTTTAACACCATAGTTGTCATTATCATAGAAGTTCTTGTCTAAACTATGACTTCGAATGACAAATGATGTACAAATAAAAATTTACATGGCTTGCTCATTTTTTTTTCACTGTGTTCATGTGCAACTGTATACACACCGTCTTAAGTGTGCTGAGAAATCAGAATTATCTATACAGTCATGTTAAACTTTAGTCAGAAAGGATGGCTTTTATTGTGATTTCAAGCATATTCTTCAGGATGCAGATTTTATTCCCTTACTGTGTGTTTTTAGGAAATAATTCCTTTAGACATTCCAAAAAATGATCCTTGTAATCTTATTAATGTGCCATTACTTGAACAATTCACCAATGATTTGTTTGTTTTTTGGGGTGGGGGTGGGATGGGAGGTTGGGGGTAAATGTTGAATCAGATCTTTATAACACATCCCAACTGCATACAAGTGATCAAATAGTTATAATCATGAAACAGCAAATATATACCACTAGAACCATCTTTAAAGTGCAAAGCAAAAATTATGAAGTAAAAATGAAAGTCTCTAATTAGTATACGTTTTCTTTCCTACATCAATTTTAAGAAGAATTAAGTCTCCCTCTAAAGTTCATATGTGAGTCTTATTATGTCATAAAATACATTAGGGATGTGAGTATTTTTTTTCAATGACCACTCAATAAGTAGTGGAACAATGTGGAATATATGTGAATTTGCTAAAACTGAATGCTCTTGTTAATGAGTCGATCTTAATCTTACACTAAGCAAATTTTTAACAAAAATTACATGAAGCTTGGCATATCACCTTTAGCCACAAATTATGAAAATCAAATGCAGTCTTTGAAGACTTTGTTTGATTAAGATGTGCATACGTTACTTTTCTTTTCTTTTTTTTTTCTGCATACAATAAACTAAATGCTGCATTTATTTGACTGCAATTTAATTAGACAAAGTTAGATCTCAAGGGTTAGGTACTGTCATGTGTAATGATGTATTAAAACAGCATGCAGCTCAATATAGATAATTCCAATTGTTCTGTACTTAGTATAATGACATAGCCTTAGGAACTATGTGTAATATAAAGATCACTACTTAAACAGATGATAATATACCGACAATGACGCGAGATGATAGCATTAACTTTGGCGTGGCTGCATAGTAACTTCATGAAGTTTTCGGGTTTTTAATGTATGATTACATTTAATGCTTTGAGATAAAATGATTAAAGAACATGTACAGTGATGTTAATTTTTTCAACTCCCTGATAAAATATCTACCTGTTGCAATTTTCCGCTCTGTAGGCATGCTGCTGAATGATACGGTCTTTTTTCGAGGTGGTTTTCTGCTCCCATCTTTGCACATGAAGCTACTTTTTCGTGGCATGATGGGTTCATTTGAATGGTTTTCCTCGGTTGGCGTCTGAACATCATCCGATTCTTTAACACTATCGTCCATGATATCCGTACACCCATTGACAAACACATCTTCAAATATTTTCCCACTTGTTTCTGAACTAACGGCGGATGTCATATTTTCCTCCGCCATGTTGACATCTCAGCGACTTGGAATCGTCCTTTTTAGGGGTGTTCACCTTACAGATAGGTCGATAAAAGTTTTTCCTATTAATCGCTATCGGCAGTTTATTTTTGACTTGATTTATATAATTCATATAGTTAATTAGTTTTATTCCAATTGTTTCATTAGCATGTAATTGACATCTGGATGATTCCATTCATTTTTGTAGGGAGACCATTTTTATAGCAGACTAAATCACGAAAAAGGCAGTATATTTCATTGTCTCTTGACTTTTAACTGAGATTTAGTGAAAAATTATCTATATTGCATTTTTAAAAATCTCGTATACTGGGGGGGGGGGGAGAGAGAGAGAGAGAGAGAGAGATCTGTGTTCTCACTTTAAGTTATTGCAAAATACGTTATGTTCTCTGCCATTCAGTACGTACGTTTAAACATTCCATAAGATTATCCCCAGTTTATAAAACCAGAGATATCTCTGATTAATGTTGTGATTTTAGTGATAGTTGATTAATTGATTGGTTGAAGTAACGGGGATTTTGTGAAATGGCTAAATATATTCTGGACAGTCATCTGGTAAACAATATGAAACAAACATGGTTAATGAAATAATCATAATACAATATATACTACTTTAAAAAAAAAAAAAAAAAAAAAAAAAAAACTACACTGCTCAAGGTCATCATTGCATCATCATCGATGAGCTTGAAAAACCTTCAAAAGCAATTTAAAAAGCTAATCAGAAAGTCGTTTTGAACATATTCTACTGAGTACATCAAAAGGATTAGAAACAAGTACTTATACTTAGTTCTTCCTCTCCTTATATACAATACAATATTTATGGCGCAAACACATTTACAATAATTGGCAAAAGGCACAACATAAAATACATTTAAACAATATTCTAATGTGAAGCTATGCATAATTAAATCACTGATACAATCATTTGTACAATAATTATGTAATACAATCATTTCTAGATATATGACATTTTTTTTAATAAATGAGTGTGTTATTTTCAGTAATTCAGAGCATTGGCTATTAAAGCAGAGCTCAACTTTTTTAGTATAAGACATATTTGATATTTTCCCTTGAAAAAATTCAACAAATTCCTTTCAAAGGTAAACCTATGATTATATATTACAATATGTCATGCAAATTAAAAAAGAAAACAAATACAATTGATACAAGTGAAATTTATGCAAAACGCAAAATTTTTAATCGGAGAAGGGGGGGGGGGGTTCGGGCTTTCTGGTAATTTTTAGGTAATGTTAGAGGGCTCGATCGTACTAGAGAAAAAAAAGTGTGAGCGGACTTTGAATGAAAATCTCCGCACAAAATTAACAGAGAAAATCTCAGTCGTCTTTGAAAAAAAAAGGTGGAGATCGACCAGGTCGACCAAACCTGCCCCTCCTCCCCGTAATATAGAACTGAGACCTGTTAACGTTTTACAAAATATTTTAAACATGCATAATAACTACAATGTCGAAAAACTTTGCATGTACATTTTTAAAACCAGGCCACCTTAATTATTTTATGAAATTACAAATATTTACATATACATAACTAAATTCTTCAGTTAAGAAAAAAGAATGAAATAAATTGTCCAAACACATACAAAAAATGGCATTGTCGATAGTTCTTTTGCACAACGCAGTTACAAGAACTTGTTTCTGTAACAATAATGAAATTACAAATATTTACATATACATAACTGAATTCTTCAGTCAAGAAAAAAAGAATGAAATAATTAAATTACCCCCCCCCCCCTCAAAAAAAAAAAAAAAAAAAAAAAACAAGAAAAAACAAAAACAAACAAACAAACAGATTTTGGCTTAGTCGATTAATTATACTGGGTTAAAAAAAAAATTATTACAGAAACAAACTTTTGCCTGTGAACGCAGTTCTGAATTTATATCAATTATTGAACAGTTTTAAAAAGGGGGAAAGATACATACATGCAGTGAACATTTTCTTCATATCTTCCAAAAATGTACTCAGTGGGCCTATGTTTTGCCAATTATGATGAAATAGTGCTGAAAATATGTTCAAACAGCATAAATAAATTAACGCGTTTATTGCATATTTGAATGTTGAAATAAAACTAGTTTCAATATTGTCTTCAAAGACGTAAGAAAAATGGATTCATTTTGTGCGATCGCACAATTTCTTTTAGTAAATCTCAAAAATATTGTTTTGAACATATTTTATTGACAAGCAAAAAGATAAGAAACAAGTTCTAACAACTTACGAGTTCTTCTCCTTAATAAAACACATAATAATTGTCATGCAAAATAATAATAAAAACATATACAAATAAATGCAAATATAGTATATCTAGCTAAACCTACAAGATTCATTTATGAATCTGTGAACAGCGGCAAAAATGCCAATGTTTAACTCTAATGAAAGGTTTTCGTTGCCCCAGAGTCAGGTGTACATCTATGATATCTAAATCAAGTCGAAAAAGAAGGTCAAAAAGATTATTTCGAGCATTAAGATATTTTTTACAAACAAAGAAAAAATGATAGGCATCTTCTTGTTTACCACAAGAACAATAAGGATTGTCAATAATATTACGTTTGTATAAATCTTGGTTCAATACACAGTTGTGCCTTAATTTAGTATGGATTGTGTTTGTAGTGCATTTACCAAATAAAAAATAGGAAGGTGCTTTTGGAGCATTGTCACTTATAATCTTACGAAAAGAATTAAAAATACTAATTGTTTTCAAAACAAAATAAATTCATTATTCATCTGTTTAATTTTTTTTTTTTTTTTTGCACAAAACTCATCGAATGAAACCCCTTTATAAGAATGATCGGGCTTAGGAGAGGGAGCCTTGAGTATAATATATTTTAATCCCACCCAAAAACTACTCTGCATCCTTCTTTCCAAAAACCTGATGACGGCCCTGAACTTTCTATTCCGTTCTGCTTATAGCTTTTAGGATTACATTGAAAAAAAAAATCTATAAAACCGGAAGAATTTTTCTTATACGTTCATGATAACATTATTATCGTTTAATTCTTTTTCGTTAAACTTATAATCCAATAATATCCGGTTGCATTTTTTTTCTTTTTATTACATATTCTTTCGACTTCCGGTTTCAATAATATTAATTTGATCACCGAATGGATCTGCTGGTCTGCAGTAGAGTTCACCCTCAGATAATGCATGAATGGTAGATTTTGCATGCATCTAATGTTAAAATGCGTACAAAAATATATTGATGACTTAATATTAACAGCAGGGTATAATGTATATCTATTTCTATCGTAAAAGAGCAACCAGCGCTGCCATTGCCAACAAAATTTTGTGCGAAATTCTGGTTTTAATAGAAAGAACATTGGGATTGGAACTTTATAAGAATTGTCATATGTGTTATAATAAATAATTGCTTAGTGAAATGACGGAAAGCGGCTACTGAAATATAGATAGTTAAGTCTGAGAAGAAAATTTTAATCAATATAACTTAAAACTGTTATAAAAACATCAGATCAGAGACATAAATCACAGGTTACTTGGGTCTTGGTCTATAAATATGTACCACATACTGGTACATGTACATATACCTAAAGAGTACTCTTTTTACATATCAATAGGTATACATATTTATAAACCAAGACTCAAGTACCTGTGACATAGCCAGCATGTCATTACGCTTTTCACACTAAAGCACTGAGTACTTAATAACATTATGATTTTTGAATTAATTTTCATGTAATTTCATTAGAAGAATTAAATTACATGCTGTTATAATGTTAAAAGAGACTTTTGAGTCTTTATGTTCAAATTTTCCAGCCAGTGTTTCACTTTTGCTCCATGCAATTTGAAACTTTAAACTGATTCCAGAATGTAATATGGTAAAATTATATTAAGTTTAATTATTTTTATTTTCTGGGAGTTCAATGTTCTCCATTTAACTCAAGAAATTACACTTTGAAGAATTTAGATTTATAAACTATATTTTTCATAAAAGGATATTAGCTCACAAAATCTCTTTCCAACAAACCTGTAATTTTTAAACTAATCTTGGGCCGATATGATATTTATTGGTAATTATTAGAATTTCTTTCTAGCTTTCAGTTATAAATGGACAATTGTAAGCATCTATCAGCCATTAAGAAATGGAGCCATTCAATACTAAATCCCCAAAAGTGGATGTGTTATGCCTGTGGAACTACAGAGAGTGTCTGGGTATGTGTACAGCTGAATGAACGACACCTCAGCCCAACGACACCTCGGCCCATTGACATTTCGGCCCAATGACATCTCGGCTCAGACGGGTCGGCCCAAGATTTAAGACAGGTCGGCCCATACACAAGACACCTCGGCCCAAGCAAAATTTTACTATGAAATATATATATTTCCAATTTTGGGACTTAAATTAAAATATTGATTGAAAAAAGTACATGAATAAACTATCAAGATTTTTTTAAAAAGGTCTTCCACGAGCACATGGACGATATTAATTTAAGGAATGAGAAGACAGTGCTATTAATTAGAGTGCTAATTAATTGATAAACAAACAAAATACCGCGGCGCATCCTTTGGAGGGTCAAGTGTGATTACGAGCAGACTTAATTGGGAGACATTAATTAAACTAAATTTAGATCCATGGAATATTTTCTCGTTTATTTCTTAAGAAAAACATTTTCCTTCGTAAATTTATTATTGTCGCTTATAACTAGTTTGAGTCCAATTTTTTTCCCAGGCTACTGATAATATCAATTCAAGCGCTGGGTTAATCTGTTAATTTTTTCCATCGTAAAATTTTGTTTGGGCCGAGGTGTCTTTTATATGGGCCGACGTGTCAACAATCTTGGGCCGACCTGTCAGGGCCGAGATGTCAAGCGTGACGGGCCGAGGTGTCATTGGGCCGAGATGTCTGTCTACCGTACAGCTCATACACTGTCATTTCTGTATGGCAATCTGACAGGCAGGTTAACAATTCCATGACCCAGAGGGCTAAGTTTTTAAAGAACTTAAACCTAGATGTGCTAATTTGAATTTTTGCCTAGTCTGCTACAACTGAGATATTTGTTAGCAGTCTTAGCACATATTAGTGCTACAGAACTTACAGTGTATTGATACTACAGCTCAATAATTTATTTCCACTTAAATTTCATATTACATGTAAATATATATCTTCTTGATGTTAGTAGGTGTATATATTGATTGAATATAACTGTAAAAATGTCTTCAATACATATTTTTAAGATTTTCTTATGTTTATGTGAAATACTGCAATATTATATCATATTTGAAATTTTCTGCTAATTCAATAACAGCGTATTTTTTTATGTAAAAAGAATAAAAGTATTTTTGGTTTGCAGTTTCTATAATTTTAATACAGACTGTAATTTTTTGTAGTATGAGAGATATGAAAAAAAAATTAAACTTTATATTTGATCAAAGTTTTATGTTATGTCAAGGATGAGTATAAAGTTCAATTACTGGTAATTGTAAACTATATTAAGTTCTCTTTCCTAGGAATTTTGAGTTTCACTAATATATTACGTTTTTGTTTATAAATTATGTTCTTCGATCCATTCAATCAACTTGCCAAAGAGAGGTAATCAGAGTATTTTGCAGTTTATAGCCATTCAGTATTCCATAATTTTGTGATAACTGCAAAAGTAATCAATATTATTTTGTGTTAAAATCATATTTTTCAATTTATTTGAATTTTGAAAACATTGTAGGCATGCCTTAGTTGTCCTAGTGTAGCATGTGGAAGATTCAATGAGGAACATGCTCTTAAACACTTTAAAGAAACTCAGGTAATGAAAGATTTGAACAGCAGCATATTATCTGTGAATATAAAATTCAGCGATTTCTTTTGTTTTGCACAAGTTTTTATGAAGCTTGATAAAAGCATCACATGTCTTGTTAATTGTTTGTAGAGCATTTATTTTGTGCATCTTTTTTTCTATGCAAGCATCCATTATGTCTGGAGGTCAATGAGAAATATGTATATTGGTAAGTATAATTAAAAGATTTTTGTGAAGAAATAAACATAGAATAAAATTTAAGAAAAAGTGATTTGTTTTAGTGAAAGACATACATATTTTGGCTTAATGAAAATTGCTAATTATTATACCATTTGGAAAATCACCTGTTAATTTTACCTAAATGCATGTTTTAAACAATGTACGAGACCTTTAGTAAGACACAATTATTTTTTGTAACCATGGTAACAGCTACCAATGTGATGACTATGTCCTGAATGATAATGTGTCGGGGGATCTGAAGATTCTGAGGAATGCCCTAAGTGCTATAGCCACCCAGACCTTTACAGATGTGGAGTCGCGGGGGAGGAGGTTACTCAGATCTTACTCCCACACTGCTGTCGTCTCACCGTGAGTTTTTTTTAAATCCTCCTGAATGTTAATGATGTGTTAGATTATACTATGATGTATGTGTAATTGTATGATTAAATTAGGCACAGCTTCTGTGAATGTTGGGAACATTTCATTTTTTGGTGTTCTTGCAAATTATAATGCTTACTTAAAACGTTGTAGTAGTTGTTCCATATGATATTTAAACAGACTATAGCAATGTTCTGTTTACTGCCAAATTTCTCTGATGAAACTGATTCTAACCTACAACCTATGAATGGGTCAAGAGAGACCATGTGTATTAAATTTAAATTACAGTAACAATTGTGCGGGTATTAGGGCTACTATTTGCACATACTTTAATATCTTTAGGACTTTTCTCTTTTTATGCCCCTGGATCGAAAGATCCCTGGGGTATATTGTTTTTGTCCTGTCTGTCTGATTTTCTGTCTGTTGTAAACTTTAACCTAGCCCATAACTACTGTGCTGTCAAGGGTAAGGCTTTAATATTTGACATGAGTGTTCATTATGACAAGACCTTTCCTATGGTACAGAAATTTTTGATAATGTGACCTCAAGTGTGACCTTTGACCTACATTTGAAAAAACTTTAACATTATGGCCATAAGTTTTGCACTGTAGTCTACGTCCCACTTTAGAATTGTGTTACCATCGGGGGCATAGTATTTCATAAACACATCTTGTTGTGTATTTTTTTTTATTTTGAAGAATGGTATTGTATTGTATGGGCAATATATAATCAGATACTAGTGTAGATATTTCATGCATATTGTGCTGACAATTTTTTTTTTTACCAATTATTGTACTTATCAGGGATTCTAATACTATTTTGTAAAAGGATTACAAGTATTTTTATTTACATTATTATCTGCAAGTATTTTTTTAATGAATGTTGGCGTTAATGTTGGGTTGACGTAAACATTTATTTTTGTTTTGCAGCTCCAGAACAGATGAAGATGACAAGATAGTTACAGCAGATTTTCATAGAAAGTGAGAATAGTCTTAATGATTGACCATGTTGACATATAGCCAAGATGTTCAGAATTAGTTTCGAGTTAGTTTAATTTTTAATGTGATGATATAAAGAAAGGAACATTTCCGAATTTTTATGTTTCCAAAGGAATAATATGTACATGTATATCATACAGTCAGACCTTTCTGACTTGAACTCAGTGGGACTGAGAAAAATAAATTGAAAAATGGTTTGGAAATTCAACTCACTCTGACATATGGTACTGCATACAGGGAAATATTGCCTCTGTTTTATTCTCTCCTCTTTGCCCTCATCACATGTGGGGGATTTTAGACTGCAGGGGCAAATTCAAGAATACAGCATTAACCCTTTTATAAAACTCTTTCAGGGCAAATTTAAAATGGGGCAAAATAGTTTGCAAGTCTGAAAGGGTGAAAATAATACGGGTTGAAAATAACCCTGTATACAGCATTCAAATTTAAATTTTCCAGATACTGATGTTCAGCCGTGTATATTTAAGATGTCATAAACTCACACTGAGCATTTAACTTTTATACGATGAAATTTTTTATCTGAGACACAGTTTATTTGAAAATTTAATCTTTCAGTAACCCACAGAAGTCTGATTTATATTTTTTTTCACAGACAGGTGTTACTGAGGAAGACATTTATAGCATGGAAATTGTACACACAAGGGAAATACATTGAGGTAAAACCCATGGTTTAGAACCTTGTAAATATTTGACAGGCATTAGTTTTCTCAATGAAGTCAAAAAATTGTAATTTATGAATAGAGATTTCATAGATAGCAAAATAATTGAGCAATTTTGAAAAGGTATATGTGAAAGTAATGTGTATCATTTCTGAACCTCAAAGAAAATACAAAAAATATTTTATCATGCTGCTATGTTAGATTCCAAATTTTGCAAAACATTTTCAAGTATTCTTATTTTTAATGATGAAATATGATCTATATCAGATACAGCGAACACCAGAAAAGAGGAAAATAAAGTCGTCCGTGGAATGGAGCCCCGTTATTAAAAGGAGAACCATAATTCCAGGAATGACTGGTTTACGTAATCTTGGCAACACCTGTTACATGAACTCTGTACTTCAGGTGTTAAGGTAAGCCTGTACTTACATTGTATGTGAGTGAAAATCCTTGTTTATGTTTTATGAGGACTTTATAATGCTTTTTGTAAAGCTTTGTAAATTACTTGCCTACTTAAAATAGTATATTAGTATATGTCTTTGATTGACAATGAATTGAGTTTGTCTCTTCTCAGCCACTTAGAGGAATTTCGAGACTTTTTCCGACATCAGATCCAGCCTAGTCCCAGTAGAGTTACCTCCCCTGAGAGCAGTCCCCACTCTTTAGTTGGGAGGAAGTCTTTAACTCCGGTGACCCTATCTCCAAGAGCCCCAAAGAATTTCTATTCCAAGCCAGCAAAGAGACTGTTTAGTCGACAAACCACTATAGAATGCTTTGAGGTAATGCATGTACATGTAAACCTAAGTGGATATGCATGTATCATTTTGTATTTTTATTTGAATTCAAAATATGTGTTTATGGATAATGAATTGTTTCATACATTAAAGTTAGATCTGAAAATTGATTTTTTTTTGGGGGGGGGGGGGGGGGTGGCATTATGAAATCCATCATTTTCTGTAGAATATCCTTTGACATCAAGCTGAAATACATCTTCAACCATCAAAGGCTGAGACAAGTTCAATACATCAAAGTCATTTGATAGTTTGTCATACAAAACAGGTTTTATTATTTATATGCATTTTATTTTATTTTTTTTTTTAGCATTTGATGACACCAGAAAGAAATCCAGGGACCCCTACCAAAGAGAGACCAGGAGGTTTAAATGGAGGGTCACAACTGACCACGCCTATTAAGGGGAAACTATTGTTATCTGTAGAGAAAAAAGTGCCATCCAGTAACATGTAATCTTATGATTTTGTTAGTATATTAATGATAATAAAGTGTGGTTTAATTTCTCTATAAGATGGTAACTGATACATTTTTGTATAACCTTATAGTGCTGTAATTTATGAATAAATTTAAACTACACTTGTATCTCATAGAGCTACATGTACATTCATGGGAGAATTTTCCACACTTTTTAAAAGCCCATGATTTTAAGTTCCAAAATATCAAGGTTGTATCATCGTAAGCCACTGCTCTTTGTGTCTGTTCTATTTCCACAAATAGACACAAAAACTAGTGGCAAGGTTGAAGTCATTTTCGTATAAATTTATTTTTATACAGATCACTTTGTCAAGAGCTGAATGGTCTTTTCCGAGTGTTATGGTCTGGGAATTGGGCACAGGTCAGTCCCCATGGCTTCCTCCAGGCCGTGTGGAAAAGGATCCCCATGTTTAAAGGCCATGCCCAGCATGATGCTCAAGAATTCCTCTGGTACAGAAAGTTTCTATTTATTTTTGTCAATTGCAAGTTTAGCAACATAAAGTGGCTTGATATCTCACACATTATGCATGTTCTATACTGCAAATGCAGGAAAGCTTTTGTCTATGCTGAACTCTTTATGATTTCTATGAATTTCTATCTCTTTAATTGTGGACACCACTCAGAGAGTGGCTTCAGCCAATGTTTATTGGTCATTATTTCAGCGGTGTCTTACTACTGCAATGATGCTTGAATGCCTAACATATTCAGTGCGAAAACCTAATTTCATAATGCTAAAGTCAGTATACATGTTTACAGACAACAACAGAAAATTGTCATGTTCCCTTTTATTCTTTGGAAGCATTTTTACTGCACATATTCAATTTTATCATTCATGTTTCAGTGAATTGTTGGATAAAGCTCAGAATGAGCTGTGTGACCTTGACCTGTTTGACATTATATCAGATATATTTCAAGGTGAACTGGTCAGCCAGGTATGTACTTTTAATGAATTTATATATATTTAAATGCAGTTTGTTAAACATTATGGTCCAGATTTGGTTGAATGAGCATTGAATTCTACTAATGTCAAAGTGTTGAAATATATGTAACAGGTGAAGTGCCTTGTTTGTGGAAATATTTCGGAAACAAAGGAGCCATTTATGGATCTCTCTTTGGAATTCCCAGAAAGATACCAGTTTACATCTCTCAATGCAAGCATAGCTCAGGACATCTGTCACATTACAGGTATATGTATACACATATTAAAAGTACCAATAAAATGATTTCATAACATTCCAGGAGACAAATAAAATCAAATTTAATACTATTACTTGAAACTAAAGTAAATTGTTCATCATATTGTAAAAAGCTTCTTACCCCCCTTTCAGTAAAAACAACTAGCGAAAACAGAATTCACAATGTCTTGCCATTTGTCAATCTGTGACAGAAATTGATAGTGTAAAAACCTTCAAAGTTACATGTACATGTAGTTGGGTTTTGAAAAGTTCTTTTGATGTGCCCATTGGTGGATATGTATAAGTCACTAAAGGGCAAGAACCTTTATTTTCTAGAAATGTTATACAAATTTACAGAAGAAGAAACTTTAGAGGGGAGGATTTACCAGTGTGAAAATTGTAACGGTAAGTGTAATTCTTGTAAATGTAGTTTCCCATATTAAAGCAAAAAATAAAACGTGGGCTTTTAGAAGTCTACAGAATTTTTATCAAAAATTATAAAAAAAACAAGATGTGTTTGTGAAAGACTGATGCCCCTGTATGGCAACTTATAACAAAGGTTAAACTTTCTCAAATGCAAATCAAATATGTTGGTACCCAAAGTAAGGTCTTGTTTCGAGGAATATAACTGTGAAATATGAAAACCCTAGCAGCAACCATTGAATAGATATGGAAAAGGTTAAAGTTTTTCAAAACTGAGTCAAACATCAAGGTCAAGTTCAAATGGTCAAAATTAATGGTGCCCAAGGAAAGGCCTTCTCACAAGAAATACACGTGAAATATGAAGGCCCTAGCATCAACTGTTCAAAAGTAATGGCCAAGGTTAAAGTCTTTCAAAAGTAGGTCAAATTCCAAGGTCAAAGGGTCAAAGTTGTTGGTATCCAAAGTAAGGTCTTGTCACAAGGGTTACATATATTTGAAGTATGAAAGCCCTAGCACTTACTGTTCAGAAGTTATGGCCATGGTTAAAGTTTTGCAAAAGTCAAGGTCAAAGGGTCAAAGTTGTTGGTATCCAAAGAAAGGGCTTGTCACAAGGATTACACATGTAAAGTATGAAAGCCCTATCACCAACTGTTCAAAAGTTATGGCCAAGGTAATTTTTTTTTTAAAGTAGGTCAAACTCCAAGGTCAAGGTCAAAGGGTCAAAGTTGTTGGTATCGAAAGGAAGGTCTTGTCACAAGGTACACTCATGTGAAGTTTGAAAGCCCTAGCACAAACTATTCAAAAGTTATGGCCAAGGTTAAAGTCTGAAAAAATTTAGCAAAAGTGGGTCAAACTCCAAGGTCAAGGTCAAATGGTCAAATTTTATGGTACCCAAAGAAAGGTCTTGTCACAAGGAATACACATGTGAAATATGAAAGTCATAGCTCCAACCAATCAAAAGTTATGGGCAAGGTTAAAGTTTTTGCGGACAAACAGACAGACAGACAGACAGACGGACGGACAGAGCAAAAACTATATGCCCCTGAATCTTCGATTATGGGGGCATAAAAAAGGGATTGTAAAGATGGAGAAAATTCAGTGGCCATTGCCACCATAAGTATTTTTCATGTACCATGTATTGAATATTTTAAGCTCGAAGGAAAAAGAGGACTTCAAATTCTATCTACACTGAGGCACAGAAAAGACTGCTGCTGAAAAAACTCCCAAATGTGCTAAGACTGCACCTCAAAAGATTCAGGTTAGTAGATAGTGTATCTTAAAAAGGTTGGAGTGATAGATATTGAAAAGAAAAAAGGTCTGTAAACACTGCACAGAAACAGGTTAGTTTGTAGAAATTACATAGGGTTGGTTTTTAAATTAATTATTTACAGAAGTGAAGCATAATTTATTAAGCTTCCCCAGTGCAAGTTTCAACTTTATTTTAAGACAAATACTATGGAATCATTTTAATTTGTGGGGTCAATGTTCATGGGCAACCCAAATTTGTTTCATGTAGATATAAATTTGTGCTGAAATAATATGTGCAGAAGATTCATTGAAGAGATATTTTTTTTTCTTTGCGATGTAAATTTTTGGGTAAGGTTGAAAATCAGTCAAAGACTTGGCACTACTTTCACTTATCTGTTTTATTTACAGGTGGTCAGGCAGGAACCACAGGGAGAAAATCTCCACTCAGGTAGCTTTTGATGATGTCCTAGATGTTGAACCATTCTGTGATAAGTCAGATATGGAGAAGGGGCAGAGCTATACATATAATCTGTTGGGGGTCATCATTCACCATGGCAGAGGCTTTGGGAGTGGTCACTACACGGCCTGCTGCTGGAATGCAGAAGCTAGTAAGTTTTCAGGAATTCAGGTTTATGCTCTGAAAAATATTTCCTAAAACTGGTTCATGAAGCTAGTAAATTTTAGGAATTCGGGTAAATATTTTTGAAAAAAAAAATCTGTCTTTTGACACACTTTTATGCCGTTATATTTATTTTCAGTCACTGATGTTATATCTTTGATAGGTTTTGTTCATGTAGTACATATACTCGGCAAAGCATTTTCAGGATCGGACAACATTTATTTGAAAACATCTTTAATCTCTGTAAACATAAAAATGTATTGTATTTCTCTTACAGATTCATGGATCAATTGCAATGATTCAAGAGTAAAAATATGTTCCAAAGAGGAAGTATTATTGAGCCAGGGGTACATTCTTGTTTACACCAAAAATGTTCTTGAAGATTTATCTCCTTTGGAAAACTCAAACTCAAGTGTTGAATCCAAGTGCTCCACAGGCAGAAGTCCTTTACAAAAAAACTTATCCAAGAAAGTGGATGCAGATATAACATTTAATTTTAAAACTTCCTCAGCTGATGAAATGACATTGAAATCAAGAAAAAGAAGTCGGGACTCACATATCCTCCAACCAGAACAAAGGATCATCAAAAGACGTAGATCTACTTTGTGGTAGCAAAAACAAAGAGAGTAGATCCTGTAATTAATCGTTATAAGTTTACAGTTTGTTATGTCAGGCAGCAGAACATGACTTGTATTTGTTTTATGTCTTTTGTTTTAAATAGGAATAATTAAACTGCATTAGTTTACATTGTTCGGAAAGAAACCCAAAGAATAATTGTAGCATTAAATAGGTTTAATTAAGGTAATACACTGTATATTTACATTAATAGTATAATAATTTTTACAACCTATGAAAAAAGTTTTGGAGGGGTTACTGTATACAGGGAAATTTTTGCCCCCTTTTTATTTTCGACTCTTTCGCCCTACTCACAGGTGGGCGAATTGAAAATGGGGCAAATTCGAAGAACACAGTAAAAATTTTTATACAGAACTGTGACTGGACGAATTTAAAATTGGGCAAAATTGTGAAAGTGTAAAGTGTGAAAGGGCGAAAATAATACGGGGCGAAAATAACCCTGTATAAGGTATATAAGTTACATTATCAATTTTATTCAGTGCCGTATACTTTGATTGATGTTGAGGTTATCAAACATTGAATTTTCATGAAGAAAGATTAAATCTTAATTTTTAATTTTGGGGGAGGGGAGGAGGTGAAGAATGGAAACTAAAAATGGCTTAAATTTTGATGTACCGGTAGTCCACATTGATTACTGGAACTCCCTCATAAAAATTGATATTCTGTGGCAATTCTGACATTTTCTTCAGGTATAAACATTACTGGGGTTAAAACCTCTCGTAATAACAAATTCATCCTCATTTAAGTGCTTTTGTAGGAGACAATTTGATGGCATTAAAACAATCAGAAGTCTCAGGGATTTTATGATGATCTTTTCTCTATGACTATACAATTTTTTATATGCTTTCATAGAAATAAATTAAAAGTTTGGAAACTGTTTACTTGTCATTGATTTGTGTGAAGTCACAGTTGCCCAGTTATGTCTATTAGAATGATAAGGTGGAGAGTAATTTAAGGAGAATGGGATTTATTGCAGATTTGATGAACAATATATAAACTTGTCAATTAATTGATAAGTCAGATGAAAGGTTAAATTAATTATAAAGTTATTTTAAGGGTACACATAACATGAATATTGAAATCAATTTTACTTAGTATTTTTGAAAAGCTTTGTTTTCTGAATAAAGGACATTGCGCGAATGGACTAAGATTGAATTATCTAAACACTAAGTGGATTCTTACTTTCATTTTTAACTTTCAAATTTACATAAACATCACGGGACCTGTAGCTGTGGTCAGTGTGGACAAAGGAAGCAGGAGCCGAGTTTGATTCTCGGGATTCGGATGTTCACAACAATGAATCGATTGTTTTTTATATTGATCTGCTTGTCTGTAGTTGTTGGACAAAAATATAAGCCTAACTGGGAGTCCCTGGAATCGAGACCTCTTCCACCGTGGTTTGATGATTCTAAAATCGGCCTTTTAATAACCTGGGGCGTGTATTCAGTCCCTAGCATCTATACAGAATGGTTCTGGTATGCATGGAAAACGGAGAAGATACCAGAAGTTGTCGATTTTATGAATAAATTTTATCCACCAGATTTTACGTATGCAGATTTTGCTCCAATGTTTACTGCCGAATTTTACAATCCTGATCAGTGGGCTGATATATTTAAAGCTTCTGGGGCCAAGTAAGTAACCAAGTTTTTTTTTTCTCTCTTTTTATCATAGATATAAAATTGTCTATGTTATAAAACGTGTGAAAAAAAACAGGCATTAACACCTCTAATGAATTTTTCAATGCCATTTATAAAAAAAAAATCTATTTTGGCAGGTATGTTGTACTGATAACAAAACAACCTGAGGGCTTCTGCAACTGGCCATCAAAGCAAGCATTTAATTGGAATTCTATGGATGTTGGGCCAAACAGGGATCTCGTAGGTAATGACATTTATACCTTGCAGTTATAAACAGCTTCAAGATCCAAGGTTCTCTCTCAACCATCCATATTAAATGGAGGTACAGTAAAGTGGCACAGTCAACTGCAAGATTTTCATATACATTAGAAAACTAAATAAGAAATAATGCTCATTTTTAAACATATTCTCTGAATTATTTGTAAAACTTGTTTCATCCTAAATCAAAGAAATATTGCCAGTTATGGTCTTGAAATTATATTTTATTATACCGATGTGTAGGTGAGTTAGAGAGATCAATAAGGAACAGGACAGACATACACTTTGGTTTGTACTACTGCCTGCTGGAATGGTATCATCCTCTGTACCTCAAGGACAAAGCTAACGGCTTCAGGACCCAGTCTTTTGTTGAGGTATATGTTTCAAACATCATCAGGAAATTTTGAATTTGGAAGTTTTGAAGTACTGGTTTCTGTAGTTACATATTATATGTGAACTGAAGGATCACTCTCTATTGCTGTACTTTTTGCAGCAGGGCTCCTTTTTTCAACTTTTTTTGAGGAACATAACCATGAATTTGATAATTTAGTGTTTTTTTTTTATGCCTTCATATCGAAGATTCGGGGGTATATAGTTTTTGCCCTGTCTGTTCACCTGTCTGTTTGTCTGTCTGTCCGCAAAAACTTTAACATTGCCCACAACTTTTGATTGGTTGAAGCTATGGCTTTCATATTTCACATATGTATTCCTTGTGACAAGACCTTTCTTTGAGTACCACCATATTTGACCTTTTGACCTTGACCTTGGAGTTTGACCCAGTTTTGCAAAATTTTACCCAACTTTAACCTTGGCCATAACTTTTGAACAATTGGTGCTAGGGCTTTCATACTTCACATGCATAATCCTTGTGACAAGACCTTTCTTTGGATACCAACTTTGACCCTTTGACCTTGGAGTTTGACCTAGTTTTGAAAAAACTTTAACATTGGCCATAACTATTGAACCGTTGGTGCTAGGGCGTTCATACTTCACATGTGTAATCCTTGTGACAAGACCTTCCTTTGGATACCAACAACTTTGACCCTTTGACCTTGACCTTGAAGTTTGACCTACTTTTGAAAAACTTTAACCTTGGCCATAACTTTTGAACCGTTGGTGCTATGGCTTTCATACTTCACATGTGTAATCCTTGTAACAAGACCTTCCTTTGGATACCAACAATTGTAATCCATTGACTTGACCTTGGAGTTTGACCTACTTTTGAAAAAGTTAAAGCTAGGTCATAACTTTTGAGCGATTGGTGCTTCAGCTTTCATATTTCACCAGTATATTTCTTGTGAGAAGGCCTTTCCTTAGGCACCATTAATTTTGACCTTGACTTTAACCTTTTCCATATCTATTCAATGGTTGCTGCTAGGGCTCTCATATTTCACAGGTATATTCCTTGAGACAAGACCTTACTATTGGTACCAACATATTTGGTTTGCATTTGAGAAAGTTTAACCTTTGCTATAAGTTGCCATACGGGGACTTCAGTGTTTCACAAACACATCTTGTTTATGACCGATAAATTTAGATAATGAGAAGAAAAAAATCTATATAAACGAGGGGTGATCAAAAAGTTCGCAAACTATATTTACAAAACCACAATTTAGATCAGAATGAAATTTGGCACACATATAGTCATAAAACATGTAGTATAAATAGCAGATGTTATGTAATGTTTTTCTCCATGTTTGTGATGTCACAGTCTGAAAATGACGTCAATATGTAGGTGACTTGTGACAAAAAATGATTTACTCAATCGTACTCGAGCATCGAACGGCTGTAAAGTTTATTGTATATCTTGGAAATTCCTTTGTAGTATCATATAATAATTTATACATGGTTTAGGAAGACAAAAGACTTGCCAGAAGTTCAATCATTAATTGGATTGATTGTTTTAATGAAGGAAGGGAGATGATTAATAATGATGTTTGTTCTGGTGCCCTGTGAAAGCAAGTTGGGGAAGAGATGTGTCCTTAGTTGAGCAATTTGTTATGAAAGATCACCAAGTTACAGTTTGAAAAATAGTTGAATATCTTAACAATAATATGATTATTGAATCCCTAAAATATTGTTTACTTTAGACTTTAAACATATCAGATATGATAGAAAGAAGGCTCCCATACTTTATCAACATTGGAAAAATGACTCTCCCAAGACATAGGACTCAGGCTGTGATGGTCACAATACTCATTCTGGGAAAGGATATCCTTATCCACCCATCCTATTTCCAACATTTGGCCATTTCTGACAAATATACTGTTCTTGTTATTAAAAATAAATTGCATGGTAAGAAATATAGGACTCAGAAAAATCTTTCAGCTTCAGTGAACAGAACGCTATGGAGCATGTCACGTGACCGTCTGTATTATGTGATTTGTGCATGGACAGAACGGTGGCAGATGTGCAATAAAATGGAAGAGGACTGCTTTGAAAAATAATGAACACTGAAACTTAATTTTATTTCTTTTATGGAAGTAATTCAATTAGTTCACAAACTTTTTGGTCACCCCTCGTAAATTCAAAATGTAGTGAAACATACTTAATGCAATAATAACCCTTTTGAGTAAAATCAATAAGGTATGCATTATTCATTTAAAGCAAAAAAGTAAGGTTGTCTTATTAAAATGGCAGAATGAGGATGCTAAAGGCAACCAGAATGAATACTGTGTGAAATAATTTTACATTATTTGTAGTCAAAAGTGATGCCAGAATTACATGACATAGTGAATCGATACAAGCCAGATATTGTTTGGTCAGATGGAAATTGGGAGGCTGATGATCAGTATTGGAATGCTACTAACTTCCTGGCCTGGCTTTATAATGAGAGGTATATACAGAGGAGGGTTATGTTAACAGAATGTAGATGGTTTATATAACGTAAAGGGTGTACCCACTATGAGATGCAGGTTCCTCTAACTCTAGTTTTGTGGCAAGACCTTACATGACCTGATTAATTGCTTTGCTTGTCTGAAGTAAATATAATGATTGTCAAACACTTTCTTTCTTTTTGGACTTGACTAAGGAATCTTTGAAAGCTTATCAATTTGCAAAATTAGTTTTTGAAATAAACATCTTTGATTTTCTATCCTTTCAGTCCAGTGAAGGATAAAGTTGTTGTCAATGACAGATGGGGGAACAACACACAGTGTAAACATGGGGGATTTTTTGATTGTGATGATAAGTATGATCCAGGTAAGTTAATGTATATTAACCTCAAGGTAACTTGATAACACATGTAGATGATATTGATGAAGCACACTACATACTGGTTGCTCTCTCTCCAAATGTTAAAAGGGGCACTTTCTGTATATCCTGATTACCTTCTGTATAGGAACTCTTTTGTATTGGAGATACATTAAATGCACAGGGAGTGGTAGCGAAAAAGCAAAACATTGATTATTCTGACAAAAATTAAAAACAAGTTTTGAGGTTTGTATAAGGTAGCATTATTTGTTAATTAATTCATGACTATTGTACCCAAAAATTTCACGAGATTTGGAAAATTTAAAACTTTCATGAAGAAGATCACAAGAGAAGTTTATCTAAAAAGTCACAATAAAGCCCATTGAACTTAAGAAAGTGGTGGTGTCGCGGATAATGCTGATGATGAAATATAAACCCAAATGCACAAGGGCAGGTAACATACTATCCTTGATTTTATGTGATCACTTTATATTCCGTTTTGTATGCATATAGTGATCTCCTAAAATCAAGCATGATATGTTACCGGCCCCTGTGTCCAGATGCTCATTTTCCCGTATGTTGATATTAAACGGTAATCTTTTTGACTTATTAGGTAAATTGCAGAAGAGGAAGTGGGAAGAAGCCAGAGAAATGGACAAGTATTCCTGGGGTTTCCGACGCAGGGCCAGGATTGATGATTATTTATCTATAAACCAGCTGCTTACTTACCTGGCCAGGACTGTAAGGTATGATGTCAGATTACAGGACACCTACTCACTAATAAAGGAGTAGTTTCTGCAATGAAGTCATATTCATTGTGGTTCAAACCATGAGTGTTATTTTATTACAGTTGTGGGGGAAACTTCCTGCTCAACGTTGGTCCCACTAAGGACGGTGTAATCCCTCCCGTTCAGGAGGAGAGACTCAGACAGATGGGTGCCTGGCTGTCTATCAATGGAGAGGCTATATATGGATCAGAGCCCTGGTCACACCAGAATGATACTATTGCAGAGAATCTATGGTAATTCTTGTCAAACCTTTATTTAATTCTTTTGTGATTTAATTCAATTTTACTCAGTTTTCTTTTCTTTTTTGGAAAGGGGGGGTGTTAGTTATGAACAGTTATTTTGCATTTTGCACAGCAGTGATCAAGTTCTGTGAAAAAATAAGCAGAAAATGCAAGGTTATTAAAATTAAATCCTTTGATGTGGCATAGGATCTAACAATATCCAGTTTGGACTAATCTCAGACAGATTGACATTTATGTAAATACATAATAAGAAATTATTAGTGTCAATGACATCATATGTAAGCTAATGGGAATAAGACTTATTAATACACAAACAGCTTACTCTGGTATTCAGCATGTTCAGGATTCTCTTAACATGAAACTAAAATAATAGATAACATGACAAAGTACAGATTCAAGGGATTGTATGGCATTATAGCTAACTAGATTTTATCAAACTTTATTAATATCATTTTGTTTATTCCTGACATATCATGTTATATTAGTTGGACTACTAATTCTGATAATTTAGAAAGTGATGCACTGATTAGCTATTAAAATGAAAGGCCTTGAAATCTGAGATGATCACAAACAGGGTGTTGTTAGATCCTATGTGAGCAGCTCAAAGGTTCTCATTGAAATGTGTTATTTGAATTTGTTTCAAAATATCAATGTTTTTTTTTAAACAAGTGCAATAATGACAAAAATCTATCATGGAAGAATATTTTTAATTCATATAGGTACACTGCTAAATACCTCAATGGACGAGTATTTGTATATGCCATTATGCTTGATTGGCCAAAAACAAACACTCTGGTTTTAGGAGCACCAGTTCCTTCCCCAAGCACTACAGTGAGCATGCTCGGTTACCAGGGTAACTTTACATGGAAAGCGCACCCTGGTGGTGGAATGGAGATCCAGTTCCCAGTTATACCTATAAATCAAATGCCTAATTTGGATGCCTGGACATTAAAAATTACGGGTTTAACTGGCTGAATGAAAAATTGATTTCAACTATAAAAAAATACTCCACAAACTGTGATACTGAATTTATTTATCTTTTTTATATCTTCTAAACATTCCAGAATTTTCTGCGAGATATTGTGAAATGCATGTGAAATGAAAATGTAGTTCAAAATGTAGAGAATACCTGATTATAGAAAAAACTTGATTTTGATGATGCAATTTTCTACTCTTTATGTTGGAATATAAAAAAAGTGTTAAAAGTGAAATATTATTTTAGATGTTACAAAGTTTAAGCAATTTCATTGTACCTAAATACAATTGTTTTTATACACTTTATTGTTTTTCTTTACAAAGGAAATTCCAGTAGCAATGGTTTCAAAAGTGGGAAGGGGGGAAATTTAAAAAAAAAATCTTACAAGCAAAAAAAAAGGCCCAAACTAACTAAAAAGTGAGGGGGCCAACCAGTATATAAAGGAAAATTTACTATAGCAAAATACTATACTCAGAAAAAGTGCCCCCCCCCTCCCCTCCCGGCGTTCTGGGTGTTGCAGTCATTTTACAAATTTAATGTATCATGAGCTAACTATTTTCTTCAATGTTCTTATTTTAAGTCAAAATGTCTAATATGCATACATGTTTATTTATATTTTTAAATATAAATATTTATTGAAATCCAAAACGGAAATGTGGGTAGAAGCATGTATATTTAACTTCATATTTTTTTTAAGTCTTAATACAGTATTCATTGTATTGTTCAGGAAATCATAATAGATGTTTATTGCCACAATAAATGTTATTTTCCTGATTCTTTTTGTAATTTTTAATGTAATTCAAATTAGATTATCATTTAGAGATGTAGTTACTAAAATAAGCTATCTTTGTTAATGCGGATATCACGGTTGTGGCATTGCAGAAAAAATACATAACCCATGTAAACGGCAAATGTAATTTTTTTCTGCAATGATGGTAACTGTATCCCCGCATTAACAAAGAAAGAAAGATATTTTATTTATATTTATATCTGTGTAAATTATTTGTATAAAGTGGATAAAAGTATGTAAAATTTTGTATTATTAGTCCGTGCATTACATGTACATTGATGGAAGAGTCCACTTGTTAAGAATTTTTTTAATCAAGTGGCTTTAAAAACCGGTTCTAACTAGTTTAACTGATTGTTAATGAGTTGATGAATGTATTATTGTTTGCCCTAAAACGCTTTCGCCCTTTACGTCTTTCGTTCTCATTCTCCCGGAGTCCTAACCCTAACAAAAAAATACTGTAGTTAACTATAGTTTACTATAGTTAACTATAGTGATAACTTTGACACTATGAAAACTTTGATTTACTATAGTGATAACTTTGACACTTTGATTTACTAAAGTGATAACTATGAAAACTTTGATTTACTTTGGTGAAAACTTTGATTTACTATAGTGATAACTATGACACTATAGTGATCACTTTGAAAACTTTGATTTACCATAGTGATCACTTTGACACTATAGTGATCACTTTGAAAACTTTGATTTACTCTAGTGATAACTTTGACACTTTGATTTACTATAGTTAACTATAGTAAACTATAGTATTTTTTTGTGAGGGAAAACTCCTCTAAAACTTGCCCGGAGTCCTCTAAAACTCGTTCGCCTAAGGTGTGTAGTTTATTAATAAAACATACATATGAAAACTATAATCAAATAAAGTTAGAAAAGAAATGCAAGAAAGCAAAACCAGGGACATATAAACCACCATGTGTTGTCAGTTCCTGTTCAATGATAGTAAATCGCACACATAAGGTACATTTAAAACGCATCTTCCCTATCCAAGGGTTTACGATCCGCTCCCCTCCTCTCCAAGAATATTGGAGAGGAGTGGATCGAAAACCCTTGGCTAGCAAAGATAGGGAAAACGTTAAGAACTCAGCCAAGATGTTCGATATAAAATTATAAAGAATGCCCTTGTCAACTGAATATTAAGAATTTTCATGTATTGGTTAAAATTTTTAATCTGTAGTTATTTTTTAATTAAAAAAGAGAAATTCAAAATCGTGTACACGCCCCTCTAACTCTACTGAAATGTATAAAACGTTTCATTTATCCGATCCATAGATCGGATTCCGCATATAATATGTTTGTTTGTTTGTATGTTGTTTAACATCCCTCGAGAGAATTTTTCACTCATATGGAGACGCCACCACTTGCCGGTGGAGAGCTGCAAATTTTGTCATATACTCGGCACTTACGGCCATTGAGCAGTGAGGAATCTTTTTCGTGCCAGCACCTACTGCGACGCGGGACCTCGGTTTACATCTCATCCGAAGGACCGGTCTCCACGTCCCACAGTGGGATTCGAACCCGCGACGTAAGGATCAACTCCTTACTCCGCGACTCTCACATAATATGTATATTGCAGATGCGAAAAACAATCTAAACAGTTCTTTACAAACAAATGTGTCAATTAAGTATTTCAATCATTTTTAATTAACACTAAAATAATATAAACCACTACAATAATATAAAAATAAAAGTCAATTCACAACAAAGTCTGGCATTTGATATAATGAATCGTCAAAAAAAATGAATTTGATTCGTTATATCAATTTTATAGAATTCGTTATAACGAATTTAATCTGTAATAAATTTTCAGTACATGTTGTAACGAAATATTTACATCTACTGAATATTATCTCCTTTATTTCTTAAGAAAACCATTGCCGTTTATCAGTCCGTAAACACTTCTTAGCATATTTCTGGAGCAGTGGCTGTTCCATCAATAAAACGTACAATGACGTACTTATCAATATTTTTTTTTAATACACCATTTCATCTACAAAATCTAACTTTCAATGATTATTTGCACAGATATAAATATAAACAATAAATTTTCTTTGTTAGTACGGGAATTAACGTTGCAGCTATTGCAGAAAAAAAACATAACCCGCTTGCGCAGGTTGTGCATTTTTTCTGCAACAGCTGCACAATTAATTCCCCTACTAACAACCAAAGAAAGCCTTTTATTGTTTAATTAAATTCGTTTTAACAATTTCTTAACTTATTGGCTTAATTTTAAACGTTCTGAAGATAATTTCCAAAATGCATGAGGTCTCCTGATTTCCTCCGTTATGGTCACCACTCCCCACAATGTTTTCTGGATCCGCGACGCCAATGAATTTCACTATAAGAATATCCCCCTCAAAAAATCATTGACAACACAATTTGCGCATGTAGCTCGTAAACTTTTACATTTTAGTGTTCAGTTATACGTAGGTGTACATGCCCTCATACTGACGATGCAATTATACAACAAAGATGAAATATGTACCTTTAACACAGTTATAAAATGTTCATTTCCTCTGTCCTAGTGGCCCCACTTGTCCGATCTCACCCAAGGACAATTGTCCTCATAACTCACACAAATTCACTAGGCACCCCCTATACAGATTTTTTTTTTTACAATGAGTATTACAAATGTAGCTCGGTATACGGATAATTATTTATTTTCTCGTATGATTTCAGTAAAAAAAAAAAAACAAACAAACAAAACAAACAAAAAACTGCATCCTTTTATCCCGTACTCTGTAAATAAAGAAAATTCATCAAGATTTTAAGAAATCAATATTTTACAACATTGAAAGACTAAATGATTTTATGAAAATTTCGTACATTAGAACTTTTGAAATATCGCTGTTATATGTAGTTTATTCATGTTTATTTGACATGCATTATGCATATGCTAAGTGCTTTCTACTATGTCAGATTGAAATTTATGTACATGTTAAATGTGAATATGTACAGCATATATACAAATGTTTTGTTTGAACAGTTAAGAAACTGTAATTTATGTTTTTCTGTTCGCAGAATTTTAAATATATGTCAATATTTACATATAAGTTCAATCTAAAAGACTTTTTCTGACTAGTTTTGAAAAGATATAAATCCTACGACAACCAATAAATCCAAATATTGATTCATTAGAATCAGTTGATCCGTGTCGCTTCAACTCATACCACGAGGTGAGACATGTGCATCTCAAAAAGACGGTAAATATTTACACAGTAGGGGTATAAACAATTTGAAATTCTACATTTTAAAACCTAATCGTCCCTTTATGTTAACATAAAATCGGTTAATTAACAATTGTCAAATAAATGAGTTATATAATTCCCATCCTTAATAAATTAATTTGGAATGCAAGTAGAAAAATCTCTTCCTTTTTTTTTTTTAAATTTATTAATTTTTCTATTTTTTTATTTT
Source organism: Saccostrea echinata (assembly GCF_033153115.1). Lineage (NCBI taxonomy): Eukaryota > Metazoa > Mollusca > Bivalvia > Ostreida > Ostreidae > Saccostrea > Saccostrea echinata. Next base: position 6,410,166 of record NW_026889763.1, on the reverse strand, counting down.
TGACGTAACGATTCAACTAGCTTTCACGAAGATGTTTACATTTATCACGTGCGAGTTACCGTACCCTGACTCCGTCACAAAAGTTGTGTAACTGACTGATATAAAACATACAGAAAACTTTGAAGACAAGTACATGTAATATTGCAGTACTGTCGACCTGGTATAAGGACATTAACCTTTTCTATACAATAGGGATTACATAAACTTATGTAAGTATAGTATTATAAGAATCTAACATTGTGATAAAATTCGCGCTATCTTGAACACATTGAAAACTGATTTAAAACGAATATCAACTTAATTATTATAAAAATTTGAAACAAAAATATAACGAAGTAATAATAGAATGGGCCATTTCCTACAGAACCAATCTAAAGAAGTTTATCGTTTTACGGTAAAGGTTTCTTAAGACCAGACATTGGGTTTGAAAAAAGATTTCATTATTTTATTTTGCCTTTCAGTATAAAATGGCTCACAACGTGCCTCTGCTATTCCTAATTCTCATTAATGCAATAGTTTATGGAGTGGCAACAATATTCAACGCCTTCGCAGGAAGTACTGGGGTCGAACTTGGTGAGTTAAAATTTTGGATATATCTTTTATCCCGGTGCATTGCATTGTAAACTGCATGAGCAATTATCCTGTTTTATTGTATACCCCACAGGTGCTTGAGGACAGGAACCCCCCCCCCCCAGACTCCAGGGCCTTACCTATTCGACTTTTTTCTCATAAATTATATATGGATGACAAATTTGTGATATAATCTATATCATCAATTCAGAAAAATGGCACATTTTATAAAAATTAATACCCCACTCTATATATATAAATTTTTATATAGAGAGAGTGGGGTAGATTTTATAAAATGTTTGTTTTAGGTAATTTTTCGAATCGTAGGTATAGATTATATCACCAATATAGGCCCAGGGTGTATATCCCGGGGGGGGGGGGGATCCTGTCCTCGAGCACCTGTGGTATACCCTATAATCGGTGTTGTCCCTCGAAAACATTATTCAATTTTTAAGTATCTAAGATTAATATTAGTTATGTTTTTTATGGTATCTTTGCTTATAACGGATGATTCATAAAGTCATAATGTCTTGATTTATTTTTAAAGGAATCTTCAAGAGCGAGACGGGAAACATTTCTGATAAGTACTACGTGGAAATTACTCCGGCAGGGTGGATGTTCAGTATCTGGGGTGTAATATATGTATGGGAGGCGGTGTGGATTGTCTACACCATTGTCAATCTGTTCCGGAAAACAGAAAATGGCCCCCTCTACTGCAATCCAACTCTTCTACCTTGGTCATTTTTCTTCTTTTTCATCATCAATATGAGTCTGAACTTAGCCTGGATATTTTTGTTCGACAGAGAACAAATGATTATTGCATTTCCGGTCTTGTTTTTTATTGCATTCACTTTGTACGTGTGTATGTTCATATCTTATCGGCACCTTGATAAAAACATTGACTTTCTGGGGAAAGACGGAAGAAAAGTGGACATTTGGTGTATCCGCATCATGGTCCAGAATGGACTCGGGGTCTATGCCACCTGGACCACCATTGCTACCCTCATTAACATGGCGATAGTGATGATCTATGAAGGAAACCCCCGCGTGGCCAATGATGACGCAAGCACTGTTGCTCTTTCCATCCTGGCGATTGAACTATTGGGATACACATTCGTAGACATTGTCTTTCTAGATCGGTACACTAGGTACACCGTAACACCTTGGTTTGTGGTCCCAATTGCACTTGGTGCCAGTTTAGCCAAAAACTACAAAGCTGGTTCCAGAAATTCCATTTTGACGATTGTCATGATTTCTCTGTCTGTGGTGTGTCTTGTCGCAAAAATGTTCACCTTGCTTTGGCGCGAACTCAGAAGTACCACAAAATCGGGTTTAATAACAGAATCATATGACGACTTGAAGAAAAAGAAATCAAATGTTGTATAAACTGATATTTTGCAGATGATAAAGGATTGGTATTTCCAACGGAAAACGAAGTGAATCATTGCAATCGTTTTTTTTTGTGGTATAATTTAGTATATATGCTATTTAGCTCACTTTTACACTGTAGTCACTGTTTGTCCTTCCATTTTTAAAATTTACGCAAACATCCATCCATTAATTTGAACGCTTGTATTTACCAAAATTTTTAATGATGAATCTCTGTCGTTGCACAAGGAGATTTTTGATGATAGTTGTAATCCACATGCGAGGATGTGCATAATGTTTTATTTACATGTACATATTTTTATATACGTGTATGTTAGCATATTTTGGAAGAATAAAATGTTTTTGGAAAATGATATAGATTGTTCATGATACCGGTTAAAAAAGAAAAATTGTGAGGGTGTGTGTGTGTTTAATAAATTGTTCTATTTTCCATAGATATATGCCGCACTGCTGCATTTTGACACATTCTGTAGTCAAGGTGAACTTAAGGCATTTATTGATGTTTGAAGAAACCTGCATACATGTATTTATATTTACTTATATGAATAATAAAGAACCAAATTTAAAATGTCCAAGAAATCTACAATAAAGTTTGCTTTTAAATAGAAATAAATATTGACATAAATCTTGTGCGTTATTTTATGAATATTAGTGAACCATTGGTCATACATGTAATATGAAGATTTCTGAAGTTTACTTCAGTTCATTCTCTATGCTGAAAGGTTCAGGTGCTTTTCGTATACGACTGGTGTTCCAAAGCTTGTAGAAAAAATATTGGATTTGAACCTTAACTAGAAATCCTCTAAAAAATATATTTGAATAATAGTACATATATTTATCAACAGGTACACATGATTGCATGCACTAATCAAAACATGCACAGTGATGGAGGTATGACCTCTTACAACAAAATGATCGACATGCATCCTACAATTTTGGACCCACTCTTGTACAGGTAACTATGCATATATCCACAGCAAGGTCTCGATAGTCAAATTGAAGGAACAAAGTATCGGGAAGGGGGGGGGGAGGGACAGGGGAGCTGTCCCCACTTTCTGAGAATAGTCTTTTGCGGTTAATTTTGTACATCCAAAATGCCATTTCAGACGATATCTCAAAAAGCCTTTGGAGCGAGTCCTGCATTCATCTTCACGATTGGAATTTAGGTAGTTTTCTATTTTTCTGATAAATTTCTTTTCAGGCTTTTTATTTTTCTTTGTCAATTATTTTTCTGTCAAGTCATCAGTTTTGGTTTGATTTCAACAAGTATACTACACTAAGATTAATTCTTTATTTTAATGAACGTTGTTGCCATGATTACTCAAAGAGATTTATTTTGTCCCCCGCTTTCACTGAAAGGGGGAATATTAATATGGGCCCACCTGTCCGTCCGTCTGTCTGTCATTCTGTCGGTAACACTTCCGTTTTCAGACGATATCTCAAAAATCCGTTGAGCTTTTGCAATAAAGATTTGTTATAACACAACTTCCTATGACCTAAGGAAGACCCCCTATTGATTTTGATGTCAATAGGTCAAAGGACAAGGTCATAAATTCATACATTTGCTTTGTGTGTAACATAAAGGTAAGAAATTCATATATTACAAATATCATTTTCACATGATAATTAACTTTAGTTTTCTTTGAGCTTTCTTCAATAAAATTTAATATCACAACTCCCTATGACGAAAAGAAGACCCCTATTAATTTTGAGGTCAAAAGGTAAAGAGATCAAGGTCATAAATTTATGCATTCTGTGTAACACTTTTTCCCAGACTAAATCTTCAAAAGCCTATGAGATTTTGCAATGAAATTATATATCACAGCTTACCATGGCCTTAAAAATATCATATTGATGTTGAGGTCCAAAGGTCAAGGTCAGAAATATTGCATATATAGTTTTCAGATAATATATAATTTTATTTTTTCTGTAAGCTTTTGTAATGAAACTTTTGGTCATGAATTTCTTTAACTTAAAAAAGACTCCAGTTAACTTAAAGGCCAAAAGCTGAACGGTCAAGGTTGACCTTTTTTCCTTTCTCCATCTGCAAAATTTTTCCAGTTCTTCCATCCTCTTCTTTTTTCCTTAAGCGGGAGACAAATATTCTCTGAATTAGCTTGTTTCTTTAAAATTCTTTCAAAAATGCCACTCCTCCCACAGTTTTAGTCTGATTTCAGTAAAACATGTCAAATAAGTACACTACATTTTGGATAGTTATATTTATCAATTTAAGATTTAAAATAATCATCAACGGTTTTAACATGATTTTAAAACCAGATAGAAATTTCTGTGAAATTCTTTTTAAAAAATCTATTCCTTTTACAGTTTCGTTCTGATTTCAATAAAACGAGTTTTGGATTGATTTCAAGGTCAGAAAACAAAGATATAATCTGAATAATCTGCCCTTACAGACATTCTTAAACTAAAGTTGTGTATCCTTTATAATATTGCACACCGAGGGGGGATACATGTTTTATTTATTTATTTTTTCCCCATTTCGTTACACATTGGAAGGCGTATAAGAATTAGTTTTCACATTTCCATACGCTTTAGGTAATGTGCATACCATATGCTATCTTGCTGACGTAAATTCATTCTTGACCTTTAACAAACAGTTATAATATGTTAATTTTCCTGCACTAACTAAGACGGTGCCCCAGTTCCCCAGGCAGTGCGCATACCACAAGTGTCCTCAATATTTACTGTGAATTCTAATTCATTCACGTGCAAGTTTGTATGCATTGTTGGACAGACATTAAAATATTCTTCCTCGAAAAAAATTGCAAAACTGGAAGTTATTCATTATAGGAATTCAAAGACAGGAGGTCAAGACATTGACTTCCAGGAGTACCTCTCAAATTAATCGCCCATCTTCGATGGGGAATTTGAAATCTGCTAACTATAAATCTTTCCAGTAAAATTGATCATTTTCGCATGAAAATAACAACATTTTTTTTCCCTGTTCTTCTGATTCTTTGTAAAATCCTATAACTGTTACATTCCAAAGTCCAGGTGAATTGCAGAGAATAGCTTTAACACAGTAGCTCTGCATGGGGTGTTCAGTGCTTAATTTCTGTGTAATATTATAAAGCACAATGTACAAACAGATATTTGTAAGTTCAGATAAATTTTAGAAAGCTTTCTGGTGTGAAGTGGTTATGTACAAATTTAAGCAATGATGTTTCGATCCAGTAAATTGGAAGATTTCTCTGTAGATGTAGATTCGCCTTATTTAAAAAGTCGTGATAGCAATTAATTAAGACAACAAATATTACAGGACAAAGCGATTGTTGAAGAACAAGTGACGCTATTAACTGTGATAGAAACGTTTTGTCAAGTTGTTATTACAACCTTTTTAAAATTTTATATGGAGGTTCCTACGACTTGTCTGGACAGTTGATACAATAGGTCCCAAATTTCACAAAGATAATCAGTTTCCATTCTCATTTCCTAGTAGAACTACAGGGTACAGCTGCTGTAGTCGACTCAGTTGCCACAATCAATCAATCAGTTCCTTTATTTCCATATTACACTGATCGAATAGTATTTTCGAATCTTTTCCGGACAGAGTCGGAAGTTGATCTCATCAAAAGGTATTTAGGCACCATGACCCAAAGATGTGAGACTAATTATCAAAAAGAAAAATCTTTATAAAATCATCTACCGAAATAAACAAAGTCCTTAAATTTGGTCTGAATAATTCAATTCAGTTATGAAACGTTCGACAATCCTCCCTACAATTCAGTTTGAACAATATATTTCTGTTATAAAACTATTAATGTGTACCGGCATTCTTGCTTTTAGTCTGTCAGTACCGGAGACAGTACTTTGGGTTCGCGTGTCCTTATTACGTCATGAATACTACAAGTATCCGTGTCCTTGTTTATGGATTTGTTTATCAAAGTATGACTCATATATCATAAATCATGTATTGTTTGGAGAAATTTAAGAGTTTAACTATAGATCTGTCGTTTTATAGAAGGAAGGGTGTGTGTGTGTGTGTGTGTGTGTGTGTGTGTGTGTGTGTGTGTGTGTGTGTTGATATACACGGTTAAATTTCTTGTGAATTAAGTACAATGTACTAATCTTATTCCCCTTTTCTTCTCGGCGAATCATCTATATACCAACAGATTTTTAAAAATTTATTTCCTGAAACAGAGTATCAATTATTTTACAATTCGGTATATTTTTAGATGTACAAAGACTCTTCCAAATGTATCCATTCATTGCATTCTCTAAAATCAGTTCATTTCTGGTGAAAATGTATTGTTAGATATAAACTTCATAAGACAATTCTTAGATTACATCTTTTATAACAACGAACTCACTTTCATATCCAATGCAACTTTGTTTTGGTTCATACAGAAACACAGTTAACGAAACACCTACCCTTTCTCAGGGATATGAAACGTTACCTTTCAAATTAAATTTTTGCTACTGACACATTCTTTTGCAGTTGACTGATTTTGAAAGAAAAATTTGGCCAGGGTCAACCTGAATAATACCTGTAGTATGACCAGTGTCGCTAATCGATCACGCGGTAAGACACGTGGATCAATAAACGCAGGTAAATGTGCGGGTATAAAATATATAAAAATACCAGTACTTCCTTTTTCTATATTATTATATTGTATTCTAAAGTTTGATTTCCTTATGCAGAGCTACAAAACTTTACAATACTAAATACACATGATTTGATGTCATAATTACTGAATTACAGAAGATTGGGGACAGAATTTTTACTAGCTTTTATCACGTACAGGTTACCATACCATGACTGGACAACAACTTAAGGTTGTGTAACGCTAGACTTTATATGTGTTTGTCCATGTGTGCGCAGCACAATAACATTGACTGTATAACGGACAGGACATCAACGTAGAAAGTGGGAATAGCAAAAAATCACGTAAGTTAAATAAAATAAACTGTACTGATTCTTTTAATTCCTTTTTAGTGTATCTAAAAACGGAGTGTCAATTGATTTGAACATTGTTTTTGAAAATATTAAAAATAAGAATATGGATATGTACGACTATTCTTTAGATCTACACCGTTCATAAATTTGTTGAGACATAATGGTGCGTAATCGTCAAGAGCACTTTTTTGTTATTTTACAGTACAACATGGCTCATAACGTACCTCTGGTAGTTCTAACTGTCATTAATCCGATTGTGTATGCGGTAGCTACTATATTCAACTCCCTGTCAGGAGAGACCGGGCAAAAACTAGGTAAGGTTTATATGCATACCGTTCCCTGAAGTAATTCTTTTTGATAACAACCAAAATGTCTATTAATGTTAATTAATACCGTATTTGACAGGGATATTTAAGAGCAGCACAGGATCTATTTCGGATAAGTACAAGGTGAACATTACTCCGGCCGGATGGATGTTCAGTATCTGGGGTGTAATCTACATATGGGAAGCGGTGTGGATTGTTTATACTATTGTCAATCTGTTCCGGAAAACGGAGAATGGTCCCCTCTACTGCAATCCAATCCTCTTACCATGGACTTTTTTCGTCACCTTCATCATCAACATGAGCCTCAACCTGTCCTGGATTCTTCTATTCGATAGAGAAGAAATCATCATAGCGTTCCCAGTCCTGTTTTTCATAGCCTTCACTTTGTATGTGTGTTTGTTCATTTCTTATCGACACCTTGATAAAAACATCGAGTTTTTAAGAAAAGATGGCAGAAACCTCGATATCTGGTGCATCCGAATCATGGTTCAGAATGGACTCAGTGTCTACGCAGCGTGGACAACCATTGCCACTCTTCTGAACATGGCGATGGTAATGATCTATAAAGGAAACCCCGGAGTGGACAATGATGACGCATGCACAGTTGCTCTTTCGATCTTGGTGGTTGAAGTTTTGGCCTACACTGTTGTAGACATTGCCTTCCTAGATCGGTACACCCGCTACACAGTTACACCGTGGTGTGTTGTCCCTCTTGCACTAGGAGCTAGTTTAGCTAAAAACTACAAAGCAGGTTCTAGAAACTCCATCATGACAATTGTCATGATCGTCATTGCTCTGTTGTGTCTCGGTGCTAAAGTTTTCAGCTTGATTTGGCGTCATTTCAGAAGTCCCGCAAAATCCGCGAGAATAACGGACTCGGACGAGAACCTGAAAAAATCTGCCGTTGTTTAATATTTTTCGGTTAAGGACCTTTTTTTCAGAAATCCAGTGGGGCAGGTACCCACAAATTACTGTGTGAATGAGAGATTATCATTCCCCATTAGCAAAACAGAGGAATGATGTTTGTAAATTTTGCCAAATTTGATCTATATTATGTTGCAATCAATAATATTTCTATCCCGACAGTTTTACCAAATTTTCCTTATGTTTTCAAAGGTACATGTACATATAAATTATTTTCTTTACGATGGGCATTATGAACAAGTGATATTGTGAGATTGACTTTAGAGAGAATGTGCATAATATTTCATTTAAGGACCCTCTCTACACTGCACCCTATTTTCAGGGTACTTTTGTGTAATTAGACTGACTTACCATTGGACAAACAAGTAGAATAAATTGTAATCTGAACTAAATCACATAATTTGAAATAAATCCAAGTATTCTAAACATTATATTAGACCAAGATAGAGTATTTGAAAACTTTCTTTGCATGTATTTTATCCATTTGAGTGAGTGAGGGCAATTTTTCTTTTCTATTACTTCATTGTCTTTGAAGATTTTTCCTGAATAAAAAAGGCACGCTCCCTATATTAAAAATGAGTTAGTTAATTTCAAAATATCCTCCTTTATGCTAAATAATTTTCTCAAAGTCCCAAAGACATTTTTCATCAGTGTATAGAGGGTCCTTAAATATCAATGCGTTTGTGTTATGTTGTTATTTTTGTTTATATTGTCATTTTATATTTTATTTTATATTTTATGATTAGAAATCTATGAGTAAATGATGTAATATAATTTTTCTTTGTATCTATATTTCGCAGAAATACCTCTGACAATCTATTTTGACTGTTGCCTGAAAATTTCATATATATATATATATATATATATATATATATATATATATATATATATATATATATATATATATATATATATATATATATATATATATATATATATAGAAAGCACTACAAAAACCAACAACACTGTATATCCCAAGTGTCGGATCTACTAAATAGATACAAGGTCAAGGATGGAAATTTATATTAATCACTAAAAATGACCAACGACACGAACAATAGAAATTGTCAAATTTTTGGGACGCCCTGTCCCTTCCTCAGGACAAAGAAAAAATTAAAGAAGTCATAAAAAACAAAGGAAATAGAAAAACAAAAACGGCTAGCACTACTACTAAACTACCAAACACTATTTATTTACAATGTTACATGTTGAATTTTAATTTTATAATCAGTTGTAAAGAAATAAATCCGGACTGCTATGAAATACGTCCGGTCTCTCGGGTGTACTCTAGTGAAGTGCGATTTACATAATTGAACGAATTAATTATCGCTAATTAATTACGGCCAAGCAGTAAATCGTACACTGTCTTATTCTCTCAAAATAGCTTAACTTTACATAATAAAAAGAAACCAAAGAAAGATAATTTAGATGTATTAGAAATGTAATTTGGAAATGTTTTAGGACTGTTTATCGGATAAAAGAAATAATAAACAAAAATGTAAGCAAAAAATCTATGCGTGGGTTGTTCCAGAATTGATAAAGCGAATTAACGGTAAAGTTAACACTATATAGAGAGAATAAACTTGTTTGTTACAATCAGGAAATGGGTCTAGTTCACGTTCATCCTGGTGAAGTCATTAAGTTTGTTCATACCATTAGGGCGGAATGACTTCAGTCTGTGCATCCAGAACCTTTCCTTGCTTTTTCTCTGAGCATCGGTCCAATTCGGATTATGGTCAATAACCACTACTGTCATGTCCTCCCATTTGTGACCTAAAAGTTTGAAATGTTCCCCAACGGGTTCATTGAGTTTTTTGGTCTTAATGGTCGAACGGTGATTATTGATTCTCCTGCGGATATCTCCCGTTTCCCCAATGTACTGTTTGGAACAAACTTGACAACTGATGAGATATATGCAGTTTTCTGTTTGACAAAACAAATTCCCTAGAATTCTGTAGCTGCGGCCTGTAACGGGGCTTTTAAAACTGTCTGTGTCAGAGCTGTGCTTACAGAGAAGACATCTTCTGTCAGAGCAAGCTCTAAAGCCTCCGTTAGGTAATGGATTGTCCAATCTGGTTCTAACTACCATGTCCTTTAAGTTTCTCGGGCGCCTGTATGCAGCCAATGGAGGTTCCTTAAAGACCTCTGCCATTCTTTTGTTAGAGTGGAGAATTGGCAGGTTCTTTTTAAGAATACCGCTGAGATTCTTAAGGACGGGATGGTATGTGATTACCAGAGGGACCCTGCTGCTATTTTCTTTCTCCTTGTAGAGTAAGAGGTTTTGTCTGTCGTGTCCTGCTATCTCATCAATAGCATTTTGTACGTTGTGGGCTTTGCAGCTTCTATTGCATAAATGGGACCTTAGGAGACTGCTCTATTCCTGATATAAGGCAGGGGATGAACAGATGCGACGAATTCTGGTAGCCAGACCCTTAGGCACACCCTTAAATGTGTGTGGGGGATGACAGCTAGTCGGCATGAAATATAGGTGGGAATCGGTGGGTTTCGTGTGGAGACTAAACTCGATTTCGCCATCAATCAAGGTAGATGTAGTATCTAAGAATATGTTTTTGGAATTAGATACGTGAACAGTTAATTTGATAGACTGATGGAAAGTGTTGGCAAACGAAATTAATGCTTCGAGGCTCTCGCGGTATTCCACCCACTTCATCTCTATATCGTCAATGAATCACAACCAGCTAAGGGGCCTAAATGGTGCTTGAAGTAACAAGTTGCGTTCAAGTCTGCCCATGAAAATATTGGCATAAGATGGGGCCATTCTCGTACCCATAGCAGTGCCATTAACCTGCAGGTAATGTTCTCCATTAAACATGAAATTGTTACATTTGAGAACATGTTCAAGGAACTTGGTAAGGGACTCAGTGGAAGGAGTTTGTATTGATCTACTGTCCCAGACTTCTCTACAGGCCTCGATACCCTCATCGTGCGGAATATTGGTGTACAAAGATGTAACGTCCATAGTCACGAGAAGGGTATGATCTGGAAGACCAGTCGAGGGCGTCTTGTTGATATAGTCTGTGGTGTCCTTGAGATAGGATGGCATATTTTCTACATGTGGACGGAGATGCAAATCAATGTATTCAGAAATTTCTCCGTGGGGTGTCTGATTGCACTAACTATAGGGCGACCTGGCATGCCTTCTTTATGTATCTTAGGAAGCAGGTAAAATTGTCCTGGTCTACAGTCAATAGGATTGAGTGTCTCATAGACGTTTATACCAATCTCGTTATTTTCAAACATTTCATCGAGAGTTTTGGTGATAGCGGTGGAGAATTCTTTAGTAGAGTCAGAGTCAAGTCTTTTATAGAAACATTCGTCCGAGAGTTGTCTATGGGCCTCCGCCATGTACGTCTCTTTGTCAAGTACTACTACTACTGTAGAGCCTTTGTCTGCTTTCTTGATCACGATGTCATCCCGATTCTTTAATGATTGTAAGGCGGATCTCTCTTCCTTACTTAAATTGTCGGGGGCCTTGTCTGGCATGGAAAGGAGTTTCTCAATGTCTGACTCAACGGCGTCAATATACGACTCAAGGGCTCCGCATTTGCCTGGTGCAGGTTCCCAGTTGCTTTTGGGCCGATAGAGTTTGTGTTTCTCTAGGTCGTACAAATGTGGCTGGGAAGAGTCGTATGAATCATCATCGGAGTCTTTTCTAGAGAAGTGCTCCTTCAGTCGAAGTCTCCGAAAAATGCTCGGGTGTCCTCTCTGACTTGTTTTTCGTCGACCTCATGTGGCGTAGGACAGAAATTTAGCCCCTTGGAAAGAAGTGAGATCTCCGACTCAGAGAGAGGAACACTAGATTTATTGAGCACTGGACAGAAGTCAGGAGTTTGTAAGGGTCCGTCCCCCCGTCCGCCCTAATGGTATCAACGAACTAAATGACTTCACCAGGATGAACGTGAACTAGATCCAATTCCTGATTGTAACAAACAAGTCTATTCTCTCTATATAGTGTTAAATTTACCGTTAATTCGCTTTATCAATTCTGGAACAACCCACGCATAGATTTTTTGCTTACATTTTTGTTTATTATTTCTTTTATCCGATAAACAGTCCTAAAACATTTCCAAATTACATTTATAATACATCTAAATTATCTTTCTTTGGTTTCTTTTTATTATGTAAAGTTAAGCTATTTTGAGAGAATAAGACAGTGTACGATTTACTGCTTGGCCGTAATTAATTAGCGATAATTAATTCGTTCAATTATGTAAATCGCACTTCACTAGAGTACACCCGAGAGACCGGACGTATTTCATAGCAGTCCGGATTTATTTCTTTACAACTGATTATAAAATTAAAATTCAACATGTAACATTGTAAATAAATAGTGTTTGGTAATTTAGTAGTAGTGCTAGCCGTTTTTGTTTTTCTATTTCCTTTGTTTTTATGACTTCTTTAATTTTTTCTTTGTCCTGAGGAAGGGACAGGGCGTCCCAAAAATTTGACAATTTCTATTGTTCCTGTCGTTGGTCATTTTTAGTGCTATATATATATATATATATATATATATATATATATATATATATATATATATATATATATATATATATATATATATATATATATATATATATATAAAGCACTAAAAACCAACAACACTGTATATCCTAAGTGTCGGATCTACTAAGTAGATACAAGGTCATGGATGGAAATTTATATAAAGCACTAAAAATGACCAACGACACGAACAATAATAATTGTCAAATTTTCGGGACAACCTGTCCCTTCCTCAGGACAAAGAAAAAAGTTAAGAAGTCATAAAAACAAAGGAAATAGAGAAGCAAAAACAACTAGCACTACTACTAAACTACCAAACACTAAATATTTACAATGTTACATGTTTAATTTTGAGTTTATAGACAGTTGTGAACAAAGAAATCCGGAGCGCTATGAATTGCGTCCGGTCTATCGGGTGTACTCTGGTGAAGTGTGATTTACATAATTGAACGAATTAATTATCGCTAATTAATTACGGCCAACAGTAAATCGTACATTGTCTTATTCTCTCAACATAGCGTAACTCTACATGATAAAAAGAAATTAAAGAAAGATAATATGGAAGGATAATTTTGAAATATGAATTTGGATATATTCTAAATTTGGAAATCGGAAAAAAGAAATAAACAAAAATGTGAGCTGTAAATATTTGGGTAGGTTGTTCCAGGATTACTAATACGAATTAACGGTAAAGTTTACACTATATAGAGAGAATGAACTTGTTTGTTACAATTCGGGATTGGGTCTAGTTCACGTTCATCCTGGTGAAGTCATTAAGTTTGTTAATACCATTAGGGCGGAATGACTTCAGCCTGTGCATCCAGAACTTTTCCTTGCCTTTTCTCTGCGCGTCTGTCCATCTTGGATTATGGTCAATAACCACTACTGTCATGTCCTCCCATTTGTGACCTTCAAGGTTGAAATGTTCCCCAACGGGTTCATTGAGTTTTTTGGTCCTAATGGTAGAACGGTGATTATTGACTCTCCTGCGGAGATCTCCTGTTTCACCAACATACTGTTTGGAGCAAACTTTGCAGCTGATGAGATAAATGCAGTTGTCTGTTTGACAGGACAAATTCCCTAGTATTTTGTAGCTGCGGCCTGTAACGGGGCTGTTAAAACTGTCTGTGTCAGAGCTGTACTTACAGAGAAGACATCTTCTGTCAGAGCAAATTTTAAAGCCCCCGTTAGGTAATGGATTGTCCAATCTGGTTCTTACTACCATGTCCTTCAGGTTCCTCGGGCGCCTGTATGCAGCCAATGGGGGCTCCTTAAAGACCTCTGCCATTCGTTTATTTGAGTGGAGAATTGGTAGATTCTTTTGAAGGATACCGCTGAGGTTCTTAAGGATGGGATGGTATGTGGTTACCAGAGGGACCCTGCCGCTATTGTCTTTTTCCTTGTAGCGTAATAGGTTTTGCCTGTCATGTCCCGCCATCTCATCAATAGCAGTTTGTACGGTGCGGGCATTGTAGCCTCTCTTGCATAAGTGGGACTTAAGGAGACCGCTTTGTTCTTGATATAAGGCAGGGGATGAACAGATGCGCCGAATTCTGGTGGCTAGACCCTTAGGCACACCCTTAAATGTGTGTGGGGGATGACAGCTAGACCAGGACAATTTTATCTGCTTCCTAAGATACACAAAGAAGGTATGCCAGGTCGCCCTATAGTTAGCGCTATTGGACACCCCACGGAGAAAATTTCTGAATACATCGATTTACATCTCCGTCCACACGTAGAGAATTTGCCATCCTATCTCAAGGACACCACGGACTACATTAACAAGACGCCCTCTACTGGCCTTCCAGATCATACCCTTCTCGTGACTATGGACGTCACATCTTTGTACACCAATATTCCGCACGATGAGGGTATCGAAGCCTGTAGAGAAGTCTGGGATAGTAGATCCATACAAATTCCTTCTACCGAGTCCCTTGCCAAGCTCCTTGAACATGTTCTCAAGTATAACAACTTCATGTTTAATGGAGAACATTACCTGCAGGTTAATGGCACTGCTATGGGTACGAAAATGGCACCATCTTATGCCAATATTTTCATGGGCAGACTTGAACGCAACTTGCTACTTCAAGCACCATTTAGGCCCCTTAGCTGGTTGCATTTCATTGACGATATAGAGATGAAGTGGGTGGAATGTCGCGAGAGCCTCGAGGCATTCATTTCGTTCGCCAACACCTTTCATCAGTCTATCAAATTTACAGTAGACGTATCTAATTCGAAAAACATATTCCTAGATACTACATCTACCCTGACTGATGGTGAAATCGAGTTCAGTCTCCACACGAAACCCACAGATTCCCATCTGTATCTTATGCCAACTAGCTTTCATCCCCCACACACATTTAAGGGTGTGCCTAAGGGTCTAGCCACCAGAATTCGGCGCATCTGTTCATCCCCTGCCTTATATCAAGAACAAAGCGGTCTCCTTAAGTCCCACTTATGCAAGAGAGGCTACAATGCCCGCACCGTACAAACTGCTATTGATGAGATGGCGGGACATGACAGGCAAAACCTATTACGCTACAAGGAAAAAGACAATAGCGGCAGGGTCCCTCTGGTAACCACATACCATCCCATCCTTAAGAACCTCAGCGGTATCCTTCAAAAGAATCTACCAATTCTCCACTCAAATAAACGAATGGCAGAGGTCTTTAAGGAGCCCCCATTGGCTGCATACAGGCGCCCGAGGAACCTGAAGGACATGGTAGTAAGAACCAGATTGGACAATCCATTACCTAACGGGGGCTTTAAAATTTGCTCTGACAGAAGATGTCTTCTCTGTAAGTACAGCTCTGACACAGACAGTTTTAACAGCCCCGTTACAGGCCGCAGCTACAAAATACTAGGGAATTTGTCCTGTCAAACAGACAACTGCATTTATCTCATCAGCTGCAAAGTTTGCTCCAAACAGTATGTTGGTGAAACAGGAGATCTCCGCAGGAGAGTCAATAATCACCGTTCTACCATTAGGACCAAAAAACTCAATGAACCCGTTGGGGAACATTTCAACCTTGAAGGTCACAAATGGGAGGACATGACAGTAGTGGTTATTGACCATAATCCAAGATGGACAGACGCGCAGAGAAAAGGCAAGGAAAAGTTCTGGATGCACAGGCTGAAGTCATTCCGCCCTAATGGTATTAACAAACTTAATGACTTCACCAGGATGAACGTGAACTAGACCCAATCCCGAATTGTAACAAACAAGTTCATTCTCTCTATATAGTGTAAACTTTACCGTTAATTCGTATTAGTAATCCTGGAACAACCTACCCAAATATTTACAGCTCACATTTTTGTTTATTTCTTTTTTCCGATTTCCAAATTTAGAATATATCCAAATTCATATTTCAAAATTATCCTTCCATATTATCTTTCTTTAATTTCTTTTTATCATGTAGAGTTACGCTATGTTGAGAGAATAAGACAATGTACGATTTACTGTTGGCCGTAATTAATTAGCGATAATTAATTCGTTCAATTATGTAAATCACACTTCACCAGAGTACACCCGATAGACCGGACGCAATTCATAGCGCTCCGGATTTCTTTGTTCACAACTGTCTATAAACTCAAAATTAAACATGTAACATTGTAAATATTTAGTGTTTGGTAGTTTAGTAGTAGTGCTAGTTGTTTTTGCTTCTCTATTTCCTTTGTTTTTATGACTTCTTAACTTTTTTCTTTGTCCTGAGGAAGGGACAGGTTGTCCCGAAAATTTGACAATTATTATTGTTCGTGTCGTTGGTCATTTTTAGTGCTTATATATATATATATATATATATATATATATATATATATATATATATATATATATATATATATATATATATAGGGATACGCCTATCGCCGCAAGACAACGTGACGTCTAACATGACAATTCAGATTTTTTTATGTTACTTACAAAGAGGGTGTTGCATTTCTTTTGTTATTTTCCTTAAAGCTGTAGCAGTTTAAAAGAAAAATTTTAAGTAACAGAAAACGATCTTAATTTTTTTTTCAGATACAACAGTATACATATACAGCAAAATGTAGAACAATATTTGCAAAATGCATATCGACTACCAATTTGCCATTAGAAGAAGTGTAAATTAGTCATATAGCAAAATAAGTCAAGTTTTCTGTTTTTCACATAGGGAATCCCCATTGTTCTGAAAAATTCCCACCTTGAAACAGAATGAATTTGATATACGCATAAAGAGACAGGAGTTTTCTTCAAAACTGCTATTTCCGATTTTTGTTTCAAAGAGGCATATTTTTGAAAATCACAAAAATCGAAGAAATATTATTATCCACCCTAAATGCAAAGTGTGTACATAAAATAGCACACGGTATTTCATTGTTGGAGTTGGTCTAGTGGTAAAGCGTGTGGACTCTATGCGAAGATTCTTTTTACCTGAGAATGGGTTCGAATCCTGGAATGGCTGGTATATAATTTTTTTTTCTTATACACTATAATGGAAGTACAATGTAACAACTCTCTTGAGAGAGAAAGAGAGAGGGAGAGAATGTCAGAAAGTTGTATGGGTAATATTTTAAATGCATGCAGAATTAAATTGTTTTCTTTGATATTGTGATCTAAAACTAATAAGACATACATTTAATGTTATTATTTAGTGGCAATGTTTTAAAAAATAAAGTACTATCATTTTAAATAATTTAATTTATTCATATTCATTTCGTTTCATTATTGTTCTGTTAATTAGTGGCTCAGATTTGACTTGAAACAACTAAATTGAAATGACTCAATGGAATTTCTTGGATATTGCATCAATAGCGTAATTATTGGAGACATTTCTATATATTGAAAAATATTAACGCATGCTTTTTAAAGTACATCTTTCAAAATGATGTGCAAGTCTATTTAGGAAAAAAACTATTCATGATATTAACATAAAATGTTAATGAAATGTTTCGTTATAACAAGCTGGACATACCCGCTGTATAAATAATGCCATCTACGTAGCATTATCTATATTTAGAGATAACTCTTCGTGCGTCGTGGGTATTTAAATGTCCTTTCTCGATTTAGGGAATTAACTCGAGTTTCTGCAAAACCCCCTTTTTCGTTGTTATACTAGTGTCTTAAAGATCGATTTCAACTCTAAGACTTATCATACACACAAGGTTTTGTAAATATTTACCGATATACATGCAGTTAAAGTTTTGATATGAACATAATGTAATGTTGAACCAGAAGTCTCTGATGAGACTGTAGCTCTACTGGTCTGTACATATAACAAAGGAAAAGTAGCACTTGGATTTGAAACTTTGCAACATGCAACAATAAATAGAATTATGTATCTTAATGTAGTCTACTTCTGTGCCAAGTTATATTGAAATCTAAAGAAAACTGTAGGAGGAGTATCGTTTTGAAAGTATTTCACAGAAATTTATATTTTTAGTAACCATGACAACATCATTCACCGAAATCAAAAACCGAAATACATATTATGTATCGTAGTGTAGTCTACTTGTGTGCCAAGTTATATTGAAATCAGACCAAAACTGTAGGAGGAGTAGCGTTTTAAAGGAATTTCAGAGAAATTTCTATTTTTAATAACCTTGGCAACACCATTCATCGAAATCAAAAACCGATGCCCTAAATTATGTATCTTAGTGTAGTCTACTTGTGTGCCAAGTTATACTGAAATCAGAACAAAACTGAAGGAGGAGTAGCGTTTTAAAGGAATTTCATAGAAATTTATATTTTTAGTAACCTTGGCAACACCGTTCATCGAAATCAAAAATCGATGTCTAAATTATGTATCTTAGTGTAGTCTACTTGTGTGCCAAGTTATATTGAAATCAGACCAAAACTGAAGGAGGAGTAGCATTTTGAAAAATTGTTTACAGACAGACAGACACACAGACGGACGGACGACGGACACCTTACTATCGCATAAGCTCTTCTGGTCTCTGACCAGTAGAGCTAAAAAAGAAATCAAACCACTTCTCGCAAAGAAATGCATGGATCTCCTTTCATGCGAAATCATAGCATGTCGCTTAAAATCGATTAACTTCCGTAATGATTTTGTTTTAAATTTTGCGCACAGAATGCAGATTTCAAAAAGAACTGAAACTTATCTGAAAGTGACCATGGAACCTAATTTCATCGATTCTAGTTACGAGTCAGCTATTTTAGACGATTACATTTTCGACATAACAAAATGAATTATACAAAAATAGTTGTCTCTCTTAAAAAATTAACTTCTGTAACGGTAATTCAGGAAAGTTTTTCCATTAAAGGAATAAAATTTTTATTATTTTGGGAGCGAAATGCTTCATACTTTTGTTTAATATCCTAAAATAATCTTTGATTTTAACTATTGAAGAGGATTTTAAATTTTATTGCTGGGAATTAACTTCCGTAACGATATTTCCCCCGAAAATTTAATTTCGGATTCATGCGAGACTTCATAAATCAGACTTACATGTAGCGTTCTTTACTGAACATCAGAAACGAAAAATTGGTCAAATTCAGCTTTATTTAAGAAATAATAAGGCTTGGTCAAGCATTAACTTCCGTATCATTATCTTAAAATCAATGGTATATTGGAAATGTTGTAAAAAGTTAAAGATACCAGATTTGTGGACATTCAACTCTTTGTTTTCAAGTTCTCTGATATGTCTTTAGAGAATTATGAGTTTCATTTTGCTATTTGAAACATTTTTTTTTTCATGTTTTATACCCTGAATTAGTGCATTTATCGTAGAATGACTGATATACAGATGTTTGAATAAGATATGTCTTGTTCTACTTTCAATAAACATATGTACATAGAATTGCTTAATCATATGAGATTCATATGTAGTTTGGTGCTTGAAAAACTCATATTTCACTAATCTTGTTCTACAGTATTGTCTCTACCTGCAATCTGAACAAGCATTCTGAGAGTATTGCATTAGCAATACTAGTCCCCTACCGGCAAGTGTAATCTGGTTCCCGTTAAGAATTGAAAATACCATAATTCCGTCAAAAATTAATGAAGCTGGACGAAATGCAAACTTGATCTATAACTTGTCAAGGTAAAGCCACATACCAAAAATCAGCTCAATATCTACAAGCGTTTAGAAGAAAATGGCGGAAAACCCTTAAAAATTGAAAAGGCCGTAATTCCGTCAAAAATCAATGAAGCGGAACGAAATGCAAACTTGATCTGTAACTCATCATGATACACTCACATAGCAAAAATCAGCTCAATATCTGCAAGCGTTTAAGAAAAAAGTGCGGAAAACCAAGTGGGACAGACTGACAGACAGACAGACGGACAGACTCAGAGGAGACCTATAGTCCCCTCCGGTTTCACCGGTAGGGGACTAATAATGTGGTCAAGGTCTGCACAGAGCCTCAAAGAACATGTAGCATTTATCTTTTTCTCTCTGTATGATGTCATGAAAGCATATGAGGTATTTTTAAGGTATCAAAAATTCGAATTTTTGAAATCATTTTTTTTTTTTTGATATCAGAAAATACCTTTAAATACATTTGAATCTTTCAAAGGTATTTGACACGTCAAAAAATCCTTGAATGCCTTTAATTTACAATTTCCTTCTAAATCGCTAAAACTGAAATGTTAAATAAAAATGAAGGTCTTAATCATGAATCCACTTCCTAGGTATCCTAGGTTCCAATTGTAATGAAAAATGAAAAGGCATATAATGGTGCTTAATTATTTGGAAAATTGAATACTGACTGTAGACTCATCATTCAATGTTTGTGGGGGACCAATGTTCGTGGGTCACCCTTAACCACGAATTTAAATTCCCATGAACAGTTATTTTGTTAAGTACAGTTCCACGTAACAATCAGGCAGCCTATATATAAAAGGTGATACATGGGGGTTCTCAGAAATTAATGATTTTTCACTCACGGTTTTTTCTTGCTCTATAAGCCGTGTATGTGGAAGGAAAAATATTTTGGGTCATTGTTACTATGGAAACCTGGACAAAGAAATTTCCCTAGCAACCGCCCAATTTTTCTTTGTAGATTGACGAAATTTCACTCATTTTGAAGGCTTTATATGAAACGTAAATATAGTGATTTTTTCTCTCATTTAGTGTAATAAGAAAGATACATTTTTAAAGTGTTCTGTCAACATAATAAAAGGAAATTACATTCTCTAATATATTTGCTATAGACACAGGAAAAGATACATGTTTCCCATTTTTTGCTGATTCAGCATTTTGCTTGATTTTAGCAAAAATCAAGTCGATATTATTCATTTCACCATCTTAATACAACTGTTTCATCTATTTCGTGTAAAACCACTGGAAAGCCTCTCTCAGAATTTGAACTAAAAAGTTTTGCAAATTTGAAAATTCCTATCTGTTGCTAAGCAACAGAAATGGATGGTTTGATTAATTAAAAAAGGAGAAAATGAAAAGCATCGCAAGAAAAATCGAATAAATTGTAATTATTGAGTACCAAAAACAAATTTTAAAATAGTAAAATATACAGTATTCTTCCTTGTATACTAAAGACTATTTTACAAAAAGCTATCTCCATAGCAACAGCAAATTTTCCTTAGCAACGAAACATTGAAAATTATTTATAGGACATATTCATCTAATTTTTTAAAAGATTATCTGATTCTTATTGTTGGATTGCTATTGCCCAGAATCGACATTGTCAAACTGTTTTTTCAAAGGTATTTTTGAGTTAATTCATCCATAGCAATAGAACATGTCTACATAGCAACAAATGTATTTTATAAAGAATCAGTATGTAGCAATTCCTCAGCAAAAATCTTTGTCTTAAAAGGATGTTTACTAGGCAAAAACATTCTACTAATGGGAATGAATATCACTTACTTGACTTATGACTGTGGTATTTTTTTCACTTTGAAATAGTAAATCAATAACCTATTTTTCATGCTAGTGGCTTATTGAGACTCTAGAGTCTTAAAATTTCTTGCAAAGTCCTGAAAATTTTGCATCATGACCAATATTTGCAACGAAAACTGGATAGTCTAACTTCTGATAAGTTTTAAAAAA
This sequence comes from Saccostrea echinata, assembly GCF_033153115.1. NCBI lineage: Eukaryota > Metazoa > Mollusca > Bivalvia > Ostreida > Ostreidae > Saccostrea > Saccostrea echinata. Next base: position 6,388,506 of record NW_026889763.1, on the reverse strand, counting down.
ACCCAGTAATCTCGTAATAAAAAAATAGATTTTTGATAAGGTCTACTTGTGACAATGCAGGCCTGGTGAGGTATTGGTTGACCGAGGCCGAAGCGTGAGGTTAATCAGTTCCTGACAAAGTCCGTATAGTAACAAGTAGACCTAATTCAAAAGTCAATAACTGTATTTTAAAGTATCAGGATTTTTTTCTTTTTCTTTTTTTTTTTTTTTTTTTTTTTACATTTTTCACAATCCACCTATTTTCTTCATCAAAAGTATATTAACGCCCATAATATACTTAGTATTTTGTTTTGCAGCAAGATATCATAATTATTTTTCAACAGTTTATACTGTTTAACAAAGGTGGAAAATAGTATATTAAAACTATAAATATTCAAACCATTTACTTATATTGAGTTTAGACGGTTCGGTACTGGAGTCTGTGCGCAATTTGACTGGCAGATAAAAATGTAAGCAAAACTATCAAGATTGGCTAAGACAGAAAACCTAAATAAACAAAGTCTTTGTAGCGAGACTTCTGTCTCCTGAATTACAAGATTAAAAAAACTTATTTTGATGAGATAACTACATATGTAATAAGTTATAATGAGATACTAACTCATGAACAAGATAGCTAATTTATCATAAAAAAAAATGACTAACTCGTTGAAACGTTTTAACAAGATAACAAACTCGTTGTAACGAGACTACTGACTCCTGGAGAATGAGATTAAAAAAATATTATAATATGATACCAACTCGTTATAAAAGCAAGATAGGGAATTCATTTTATTGGGGTAACTAATTCATTATTTAAGGAATGAATTAAATAGCTACTCCAGTTATACTGTACGGTATAACCTGCGTTGGGACAGTTTCCGCTTTATAAACCGTGAAGCGGTTAATAAAAAAGAGTAAATTGTTCCAACCCAGGTTATACCAGTGTAACTTGGGCAGCTATTAATTAAATTCATTTCTTATAATTTAATTTTCCAATTAAGGCAATTTTCCTTAAGAAATGCCTTCAAATTAAGCATATTTTGAAAGTACCTCAAGCCAAATAATACGTTTTTGGCGTAAGTCATTGTGACGTAGGCAACATATGTTATACGGTATATTTTAAAAGTACCTCAAGCCAAATAATACGTTTTTGGCCTAAGTCATTGTGACGTAGGCAACATATGTTATACGGTATAAACTACATTTTTTATTCTATCAAATGACGTGTTACATCCAGAATTAAATTATAACGAGATAACTAACTCTCGATTTTTATCATTTACTAGTCAAGTTATGACAGGATATTTACATGTAATAAGTAAAAAATATTTTTGATATGACGAGCTTAATGAAAAAATAAAAGAAATACACTGAAAAATAGTGATAGTCTTGTTTCATGAAATAAACAATTAAAGTTTGTGCTTTAACTGTAATCTAAGCTTGTTTTATATCTCCAAGTTGGTTCAATACGCAAGAGATGCTCTAGGTACGAATACTTTCTAAAAGGAGGCAAGCTACTGACAAACAAGTTGATGAAATAAGAATATCAACAGTCTTGTTTATAGTCATAATTTCGCAAGTTCTATGGTCGATACAATGACTTTGTCAGCAAATGCAATCTATCTTTGAATTGTATGTTGACTGAACCCATTCATAGTATTTTTTTTATTGATTATATCCTTAATATTCCTTTGTATAAATATGATCTCCTGTTATGGCGCCTCTATTCTCCTGGGTGGCAATGATTTGAAAAAAAATTAAATTAACATTAACTGAGGATGCTTTTATATTTTTATGACCAATCATGGCTTTATTGGTCTTGTGAAGAATTTAAGATTTCCCCTTTGTCTTCATATTTAAAACTTTGATCGCCCATTGTGCCCCGCCCTACCCGATGATTTGAACAAGATTTTTTTCTTAAATGAAGCCATTAATTTTTCACAAAATCATCATAATATCCCTTTGGAAGAAGGCGTGTCCCTTCATCTGAACAAACTTGAATCCCCTTTACTCAAGGATACTTTGTGGCTAGTTTGGTTGAAATTGGCCCAGTGGTTCTTGAGAGGTAGATGAAAATGTGAAAAGTTTACAATTACAACGACGACAGACGTCGGACTCTTTTTAATCAGAAAAGCTCACTTAAGCATTTGCTCAGGTTAGCTAAAAATCCTTAGCTTGACAAACTTCAAATTGGTTCCCCCAAGAAAAAGGATGATCGTTGTTGATTCTGAGGTCACAACGTCAAAGTCAAGGGTAAAAGAAAAATAACCCAGACAAGAATTTTTTTTTCCTTTCCAGTCAGTGATCTTGAGCTTGGAGGAATGATCTTTATTCAATATGAGAACACACCCTCGGATCATTAGCAAGCTCTGTTTCAAGTAAAGCTACAAGTGAATCACCATTACAAAGTTGGAGTTCAGACAAAAATTTAATATGTTTTCGTCAGTGACCTTGAACTTGCCAAAACCTATATGGGTCAAGGTCATGAATTACCCACGGTCAAAAGCATTCTTTGTACAACGTATAAGCCTATTAATTCTCAATTACAAAGTTAAAGGACAAACCAGAATTTTATACTTTCTGTAAGTGAACTTGAACTTGCGCGCAAAAATGGGTTTGGGTTAAGGTCGGTTTTACTCTTAGGTCAAAAGCAATCTTTGTACCAAGTATCAGCTTCCAGTAATTCTCCATTATATAGTTTTTTATGCCAGTGAATACGCACTTGCCGGAATGACCTAGGGTCAAGGTCAACAAACACTCTTGGATCATCCGCAAATTTTATTCCATGTATGAGCTTCCAGAGATTCGCCGTTACAAAATCACTTATTACCCAGATAATTATAAAATTTTTCACCAAATGACCTTGAACTAATCAAAATGGCTTTGGGTCAAGGTCTTAACACACTTAGGTCAACAAAGCTATTACTGCACTAAGTATGAGCATCCAATGATTCCCCGTTACAAAGTTTTGGACCGAGCAACAACTTTTATACACTTTTTTTTGCCAGTGACCTTGAACATGCTGGCATGACCTTGTGTCAAGAGCATAGCACCTCCTTGGGTCATAAGCAATCTCTGTACAAAGTATGAGCTTCCAGTGTTTTTCAAGTTATAGCGAGAAGATTGCATGGACAGAAGGACATACAGTAAAGGGATTTCTATATAACACACACCCACCCCCCAACTCCCCAGCTTTGTTTATGTGGGATATTTAAATATTTGTTACAATTTCAATAGCATAGGAAAATTCAACAAAAAAGTAGAATAGCCAGTCAGACTGCGCAAATTCAGTTTTACTGCAAAAATGTAATATAAATATTTTTAAAAACTTTCATGAATACATGTTTGTGCTAAATATTACTTTCCTTGCCTTGTTGCTAAGGAAAATTTTCTGTTGCCATGGGAGATGGAAATTTTTTTAACTGCATTTAGTTTACACAGAAGAATATTGTATATTTTATTCTTTTAAAAATTGTGTTTGGTACTCAATGATTACAATATAAACATTTGTTTTTATTGACCTTTTGAATTCGGCCTACTCGTGCCCATGCGGACTTTGTCAGGAACTGATTAACCTCAGCCTTCGGCCTCGGTCAATCAATACCTCACCAGTTCTGCATTGTCACAAGTAGACCTCATCAAAAGTCAATTTTTTTTATTACAAGATTACTTTTTTTTAAAACTTGTCAGAAGTTAGACTATCCAATTTTCGATGCAAATATTGGTCATGCAAAATTTTCAGGAATTTGCAAGAAATTTTAAGACTCTCAAGCCTCAATTGGCCACTGGCATGAAAAATAGGTTATTGATTTACTATTTCAAAGTGAAAAAAATACCACAGTCATAAGTCAAATAAATGATTTTTCATTCCCATTAGTAGAATGTTTTTGCCTAGTAAACATCCTTTAAAGACACAAATTTTGCTGAGGAATTGCTACATACTGATTCTTTATAAAATACATTTGTTGCTATGTAGACAAGTTCTGTTGCTATGGTTGAATTAACTTAAAAAATACTTTTTAAAAAACAGTTTGACAATGTCGATTCTGGGCAATAGCAATCCAACAATAAGAATCAGATAATCTTTTAAAACTTAGATGACTATTTGCTAAAAATAACTTTCAATGCTTCGTTGCTAAGAAAAATTTGCTGTTGCTATGGAGATAGCTTTTTGTAAAATAGTCTTTAGTATACAAGGAAGAATATTGAATATTTTATTAGTTTAAAATTTGTATTTGGTACTCAATGATTACAGTTTATATGATTTTTCTTCCAATGTTTTACAATTATCCCTTTTTAATTAAACAAACCATCCATTTCTGTTGCTTAGCAACAGATAGGAATTTTCAAATTTGAAAAACTTTTTAGTTCAAATTCCTAGAGAAGCTTTCCTGTAGTTTTACATGAAATAGATGAAACAGTTGTATTAAGATGGTGAAATGAATAATATTGACTTGATTTTTGCTAAAAATCAAGCAAAATGCTGAATCAGCAAAAAATGGGAAACATGTATCTTTTCCTGTGTCTATAGCAAATATATTAGAGAATGTAATTTCTTTTTATTATATTGACAGAACACTTTAAAAATGTATCTTTCCTATTACACTAGATAAAAGAAAAAATCACTTTATTTACGTTTCATATAAAGCCTTCAAAATGAGTGAAATTTCGTCAATCTACAAAGAAAAATTGGGCGGTTGCTAGGGAAATTTCTTTGTCCAGGTTTCCATAGTAACAATGACCCAAAATATTTTTCCTTCCACATACACGGCTTATAGCCCAAGAAAAAACTGTGAGTGAAAAATCATTAATTTCTTAATACCCTTTGTATCACCTCCTGCCTGATTGTTACGTGGAGCTGTACTTAACATATTTATTCATTGAATCTTCTGTATATACGAATTAACCACAAAATTACGTCCCCAAGAACCAATAAAATTTTGGTTGCCCACGAACAATGACCCCCACGAATCAAAATGATACTACACAATAATGCTTTTAAAAAGTCTGCTATCATTAGAAGAAAAGATTGATTTTTTAGTATTAAGGACGTACAACACACCCACCACCAAAAATTTCCTGTCGTTTAATTTTCGCTGTTTTAGTGTATATTATACATGACAATACGTTCAATGCGTATGCATGTTTTTGGACAAAATCGTTCGAGTCGTATTTGGACAGGAAGTTCCAAAAGTTACCACCCTTTGGTTGTTCACGCGGAGAAGAAATTTTCAATCGGCTAGCTATAAAATCCTTGATTATCAAAAAAGTTCAGCTAGTCTGAATGTCAAATTTCATTGATTCATTCATATAACCATTAACCACACAAATAAAGTATTTTTGTAGAGGTACACATTGGCAAAATATTTTTTGAAGAACTTAGACTGAAAAACTATGGTCAATTTAAGCCTTAAAAAATGCGTATTTTTTAATTTAAATATTTTTTCATGGTAAAACCTATCGTTTAATTTTGGATAAAATACTTTTTTCATGTAACTGGCTACAAAAGTAATCTTGATAATTTTTTGTAATTTTTTTAAACGAGCCAAATTGAATTTATTGTGAAAAATCACCCCCCCCCCCCTTTCTCCTTAAGTCACGTTTTTCAAGCGTCTTTCAGACGTGGGACGAAAATATTGTTAGATCTACAAATACACATGAAAAATTCCAAGCTAGAAAATATTTTTTGCTTTAGAAAAATTATTTACATTATATATCAGAGTTCTTAAAACTTTTCAGTTCATTGCAATGCAGATGTATAGGAAATTTTTTGCGAAGCTCCCTTTTTTTTTGGAGGCAGTCATTTGAACTTGATGAAAAATAGGTTACCCTCGAGATATATATTTAATCTTTTAAATCGATCCCTGAAGTACCAATTCATTCATTCATTCATGCAGATTGAAATTCTGAAAACTAGAATAAGAGTTAAACTATCAACTACTAGAATAAAAGTAAAACTTATTCTCTAAGGATTTTATCCACGTGTCCAATATGTATAGTCCATAACCATGGCTGAAATGCATTTAATTTTATACCTGCGTATGAATTCAACTTACATTGAATTTTAATCTCATTTTTCATTAAAAGTGAACTTACAATGTTGAAAATTCAACTCTTCTATGATGTAAAACACTGGTAAATGGAATTTATTTGGTCTTATTTATTTCAAACAGGAGAGGGGTCTAAAAGTACCCCCCCCCCCCCTCACACACAGATAAAGAATATTTTTCTGCTAATATTGTTCACGGATACGAGTTTCATATAAAATTAAAGAAATTTCAAGACATAATCTTTATTTTCTTCCCTATTTTGGTGGGAGGGACCGTTTTTAAATCAAAAGCGCAAATAATCAAAGATACGATTAGGTATTTCTAAAGAAACCACATCAAGTCCCTAATCCCGTTTTCATTTAATTACTTCGAGTACGATTCGGTCGTCATTTTGACGCTTTATTAAAAACGTCAAATTTGACGTCAAGTTAAACGTTAAATTGAAATTGCAGAGTTATCTCCCCCGGTGTGTTGTACGTCTTTAAGCGGGAAAACGGGAAAAATCCTTGACAATTCAATGTTTAAATAATGGCCTAACAATTAGTATGAAAAACGTCAGTCAGCATTGACATAATGATAGATTGTATTTGCTGACGAGGTCATTGTATCGACCATAAACTTTCAACTTTTGACTTTAAACGAGATTCTTGATATCCTTGTTTCATCAACTTGTTTGTCAATAGCTTGCTTGGTTTTAGAAATGGTTCGTACGTGAAGCATGCTCTTGCATATCGAATCAACTGGGAGATATAAACCCCATATGCAGGTGATAAGGGTATATTGCTACATAAGGAAGGAAAGTGGACGATGGGAAAGTTGAAGTCATCATGTTTATCATATTAGAAATTTCTTGTTAGCTTACCATTTACGTCTTTTTCTAGTAAAATATCCAAATATGAAACAGATGTGTCAGACTCTGTGGTATCTTTTCAATTTCACTGGGATACATCGAGTCGACATATGAATGGAAGTAACTATTGTTTGATAATGCGTTTTCGATGTATCTAAATGTCGAGTTGAAGGCCACTTCAGTAAGTGTCTTCTTCTTCTCATGTAGAAGTTTTTGAATGAATTCTGCTTCATATGAATATAAAAATAGGTATGCTAATAACGGGGCGCAATTGGTACCCATGGGAATTCCGACAGATTGTTGGAAGACCTGATCTCCAAAAACTCAAACAATCAGAAACTCAAACATCTTTTGAATATCAACTTCAGAGTACTTGTGTGTACAATCAGAATGTTTTGATAAAATAATTTTGTAAATGACAGATTACAAGTTAAGTAAATTTAAGAGTTACATTTTTATTGAAAAAGCACATGTATAAAGATGTAGACACAGAAAACATCACGAAATTTATAAGTGCAAAGAAAAAGGACCATGGATATAGGTGCCCGAGGACAAGAACACCCTCCCCCTTTCCCATGTAGACTCTAGAGCCTTTTAATTTTACCCCCCCCCCCCCCCCATTATCTTTTTATGACATACTTATGATATTATGGATGCCATCAATTCGATAAAATACCGAAAACGACATTTTATAGAAATTTCTATATATAAAAAACTACAATGAGTTAGGATTTTTTACAGGCATTTTCTTCTCAAATTGACGTATGGATCAGTTCAAATATATGTCAGTCATAAAAGATGATTTTTGAAGAAAAAAGTCGAAAAGGCTAGATGGAAAGGGGAGATGTTGGGGGCCCTGTCCTCATGCACATATGGCCGTGAGGGGAAAAAAATCAGAACATGCCTCCCTGGATGACTTTCTAAAAACTAACTCGTATTTTTATAATTTTTTCGATAAAATTATCAAATTGATCGAACAGATCTCTCTCTCCTCTTTCTCGTTAAAAATTGCACCCCAACAAAAATAACTGGTTAACTATAGTTTACTAAAGTTAACTATAGTAAATACTTAGATACTTTGATTCACTATGAAAGTATACGTACTTAAGAATTTTTTGGGTGAGGGGGGATTTCGAAGCTTATGATCTCTTAAATGTGAAAACCATGAGGAAAAACTAGGAAATAATATGTGAATATACGAATACTACTTCCTTTCATTATCAAAAACGTGCCTGAAAAATACTTTGAATTACTATAGTAAAACGCTGAGATACCACAGTAAAGACTTTGATAGTACTATATTAAACCATAATTATCTATAGTAGTTATTGATGGGGTGTAGCCGAAATTAAATCCGTTATCTACTCCTATTTCCAAGCCACTCGATCGGGGACCAACGAAAAGGCCAAAAATTCAAAAAGCTAATTCTGTGTATTCACAAAATCTGCATGATAATATTTTCATTATGTAATTTGTCAATTTGTGAAAAGGACCGATGAATTACATGCGTTATACTTAGAATATTTTAAGTTAACAATGTGCATTGATTTTTTTTTTTTTTATTAAAATAGACCTTTAACTATTGACCCTCTTTTTGATCAATCTTATAAACATTAAAATCTTTATTGAACCGTGATGTGCTCGTCAATACACGGAATGAATATGCAATAGAAAATAAGCACACAGGGTATTATATAACGGGTTAACAATTATGACTGATAGAATATACGTGGAAAGTCTTTATGGTCACAAGGAACATGTGGAAGCTGAAGGCGACTTTTGTGGTGTTTTGCTGTGGCCTGCTGGCTATAGAGGGGGATATATCGGAACTGGACAATTTCAAGGATCAAGGTCCCATTAGAATCGGAGCTTTCAACATCCAGATTTTTGGGAAGACCAAGTTTGAAAAGCCGGAAGTTGCCCAGGAACTTGTAAAGGTATAGACATTTATAGTCATGTTTCCGAAATGAAAGTGTACATGTAGCTCTGTTGGATCCAATATTTGCATTTTTACTGGAAAATAAGAATGAGGCTTATTGGAGAAAATTTGTATCAGTAACAATAGTTTTTATCGCAAAATGTCAGAGTGGTCCATATATGATTTTTTATGACTGAATTCAGTATAAAATATGCATGGTAATCAGGGTACATGATGTACAATTGTCAAATGGATTCATTAAAAAAATTCTTCAGATTTTATCACGATATGACATCGTTTTGGTTCAAGAAATCAAGGATAAGTCTGAAACCTACATCTACAAACGGGTAGACTTTACTTTACCGGTCCCCAGATCCGCAAGATCCGCGCGCTCATTGCATTATGACGTAAGATTTACGTCACTCAACTGATAAGGGTTAGTCTTGCACATTTTTTGACTGGTTAGGGTTAGTCTTGCACCCACCTGAGAGATTAGGGTTAGTCCTTGCACAAGTTTTCAACTGATTAGGGTTAGTCTCGCGTCCATCCGAGAGATTAGGGTTAGTCCTCGCACATGGGTTAGTCTAGCATCCGCCCGGGAGATTTGGGTTAGTCCTCGCTTACCATCCGAGGGATTAGGGTTAGTGTCTTGTTTTTTTTTAAAGATAAATTAAGATATTCAGTTGCATCTGTATTTTTGCAAGATCTTAATTCAGCTTTAACGACATCTCTTTGGTTTGTTTACATGAAAAAATGGCTAAGTACGAAAGAAACGGCACTAAGCATGCGCCGCACGCGCTCTGTTGACAATTATTTTTCGTCTCCTTTTCACTGAATAAACAATATTAATCACTTTTTTCAGAAAACGAGGTTTAAAACTTAGTTTAAAAACGAAGTTTTAAACTAAACTTTTATCTGTAGAATTCGATTTTGGGGTCAAAAAGGCTAAAAACCTCATACTTTTAATTTTTTTCGATCGCTCACGCGATCTCATATATACTGAAGTCGCCTACGGCGACACTATATTTTAGCGCGTTTTTCTGGGGACCGGTAAAGTAAAGTCGTTCCCTACAAACTTGTGGAGAAGCTCAACAACGAAACGTAAATAAGAATTGTCTAATAATCTGTAATTTTTTTAAAAATCATTTACGCTCAATTACATACAGAATTTATTTACTTGAGTAATTTCTCTTTATCTATTAAAGGAGAGTTTATTCATATTCAATATTATTATGCTTCCTGTCAGTTTGTCTCTATATAATCAATACCCAACTATTTTCGCATAGTGTTATAAGGATTTATATAGCGTAAGCAAACTATGCTGAAATAGTGCACGGCTTCTTTTTCTGAAGAAAATCCCGCAGCGCCGACGCCGGGGATCGAACTTACGACCCCGAGATTGTCAGTCCGACGCGCTACCGATTACGCCATAGACGCCGTTATTTAATTGTATTATAATATATAATTAAAAACTTAGAGAGCGGAGCGGAACCTATAATACGCAAAGATGTGAAAATGTTGGTTACTCATTTAAAAATCACCATTACTGCCATACTATGTTTACAAACCGCTTTCCTCCTCTTGAAAGGAACGGAACCCATAGCCATTAAAGGCTTTTATTACCTTCTGATATCATTTTTCTGTTTTCAGGAGGTCGGATGAGCCGTTCAGGTTAGTCGTCAGCAAACGCCTCGGTAGATTGGACAGCAAAGAACAGTATGCCTTTCTGTACAGGTATGCAACGACGTAGAACTCTCAAAACGAGTATTCAGATCTAAATCAGAGATTGTTAGTGTTGTCAACGAGTACCCGGTTCCGTCGAAAGATACTAGTATCGGTTAGTAAAACTGCTACTCGGATACAAAGATATTTTACAGATAAATAGAAAAGGAATGTTATTCTGATTCTGAATATTTTTTAATCGCAAGCTCGGTCGTTATCACTTTCTGTGTCCTTAATATTTGACCCCGTGATCTTGACCTTCAAGTTTCACCTAATTTTCAAACGTTTTATCAGTGTTGCTAACTTTTGAAGGAGCGAAGATAGGGTATTTATATTTGACACGTGCATTACCCGTGACAAGAATTTCCAAATGTGCTATGATTTTTAACTCCATGACCTTGAAGTTTGACATAATTTTCAAAAATTTTAATATTGCTGATAACTCTTGATTGAGAGAAGATATGGCACTTACATTTGACATGTGCATTCTGTTTCAAGACCTTTCCGACTGTAAACATTATGACTGTATTTGTTTTCACATGTGTATTATCTGTGACAAGACATTCGGATTGTTATATGATATTTGACCTCATGATCTTGATCTTGAAGTGTGATGAATATTTGAGAAGCTATAATCTTTTTCATAACTGTTATAAATTCATTAATTTATATCTTTTTTGTATGATGCATAGACAAGACAGGACACAGAAGAAGACAGTTACAATATGCCATAAATAATGGCATCCCATCCTCTAGGACACCGAAAGCGGGGGAGCACAATTCTTTGAATTTGCTCGTCGCTACTAAGTTACACGTAGAGTCTATGCTTTTTAAACGAATTAATTTTGTCTGAGAAATCCATTGTCATAAACAAAACAATGCGCGGCTAATGACCCAGGGTCCGGTTGTTCAAAAGGTGGTTAAATTTAACACAGTGTTATTTCTGTGTTAACAAGTGTGTTAAATTTAAACACATGATTAAGTGTTGTTCAAAGGTGTGTTTGTGTTAACAAGGTGTTAAATCTGTGTTAAATTTAATCCACCTACGGTAGGTAGATTAAGAAGTTAACACCGTGATTAAATATGGCCGCTAATTTTCTTATTCATCCGCCTGGACCCAGAAAACAGCGTGTTTTTAGACTACACACAAATATAGACGGTTGGTCTGATGAAGAATTAAGAAGAAGGTACCGATTTGGTCAACATGGCATAAATTTTATTGGGGATGTCATCAGAAATGATTTAGAAAGAGCCACTAAAAGGAACAGCGCACTTAGCGTCCAACATCAAGTAATGATAACCTTGCGCTACCTTGCAAGTGGTAGTTTTTTGCAGGTTGTCGGGGACACCCTAGGTACAATTAATAGAATACAGTACATATACTATGTAAATGTTAAAAATGAAGTTTAATTAAAGTTAAAAATAATAATGACACAGTGCATGGAAAATTTCATGGGTATATATCGCATGTATTAAACGTAAAACGCGGATTAAATAGTCTATCCATAATGAAAAAAATATATACATTAATTACTTTAATTATTGAGTACATGTGACAGAGTCTAAAATCCATACTAGGTAACTGAGATAACGGTACATTAGAATGTGCTTGACAAATAACGATGAAAATAAGAAATACTGCAAGGTTTTTTTCCCAAGTACTTGTTTATCGATCTTAAGGAGGCTGGGGGGTCAACAAATTAACCATCAGATATGACTTAATTTTTTAAATATGATATCTTAAACTGTAAACTATCATTTGGCAAAGAAAAATTTCATACATTTTAGTTGGAAAATTTTATCATTTTTGTATATTTTTATATGGAGCTCTTCTTCTAAAGGAGATCAATACAGTCTGAAAATGGCCACAACCACCCAGCCCTCTTAATAATCGATACTCGGGCCTTTTGTCGAGTACTCGAGTAACCGTTTACTCCTTGACAACCCTACATTTATCATTTCAATAATGATAAATATGAAGACACAGCAAACGTTTTACTTTAAAAAAAGCTGCCTTATTTCAGAGAGAAGTATGTTAATAAACTGGACGACTACCAGTACGAAGATCCTTTAGATAAATTCGAGCGGCCTCCATATGCGGTCAAATTTCACTCCGACGTTTTAGGTATGTATATTACTGAGCAAAAAATATTGATTTCTGACTAGTAAAACTTTGTACACGTATACATTTTTATGCCTGTTTTAGAAACTATGCATGAATTTGGAATAATTGGTCTACATACGAGTCCCGATGATGCCTTCAAAGAAATCGATGCTCTGGATGCCGTGTATGCTAAAGTGGAACGGAAGTTCAAAACGCCTGTTAGTAGATTTATATGTTACAGCAAAGAAATCTCAAAACAAAATGAAATTATTAAATTACAAATCACCGACGTGTTTTTAGAAAGTCATGATTTTATTTATCCTTTCAAGTCAGATTTTTATTATCTGCGTCTTTCAATTGGCGATCACAGCACATCTTAATCGCTGGAGACCTGAATGCAGATTGCTCCTATTTAAGCCGAACCAAAATGAAAGAACTCTCCATTCGCAATGACACTACATATAAATGGCTGATAGATGATTATCAAGATACAACAGTTAGCGGCACCAACTGTGCTTATGATCGGTATTATTCTTGCCTACTATTTAGATCCCTATTACAAGCAAGATTCCCTATTTATATCTTTATTACCAGAGAGATTGTCATCCTCAAATCATATCCTATTGATCTGCTATATTGCCATCCTCAAATCATATCCTTTTGATCTGCTATATTGCCATCCTCAAATCATATCCTTTTGGTCTGCTATATTGCCATCCTCAAATCATATCCTTTTGATCTGCTATATTGCCATCCTCAAATCATATCCTTTTGATCTGCTATATTGCCATCCTCAAATCATATCCTTTTGGTCTGCTATATTGCCATCCTCAAATCATATCCTTTTGGTCTGCTATATTGCCATCCTCAAATCATATCCTTTTGGTCTGCTAGATTGTCATCCTCAAATCATATCCTTTTGACCAACTAGATTTTCGTCCTCATTAGCTCGCATGAGCTAAAAGCTCAAATGAGCTTTGCTGGTCCAAATTTGTCCGTTGCCTGTCGTCGTCGATGTTGTTGTCGTCGTAAACTTTCCATTTTTTTTATTTTCTCAAGACCCATTTGTCTAATTTCAACAAAACTTGCCATAAAGCATCCCTGTTTAAAGAGAATTAAAGTTTATTCAAACGAAAAATCCATGCCCTGTTTTAAGTGTAGATAGTTAAGAAATAAAGACAATAGGATTATTTGAAAATCATCTTATCAAGAACCACTGGATCAGAAAAGATGAAACTAATATAGAAGCTTCCTGACATAGTATAGATTCAAATTTGTTCAAATCATGCCCCGAGAGTAGGATGGAATCACAAGTTTTACTTGGGAAAAATGTTTTAAAATCTTATCAAGAGCAGGACGGCTGTGGTTATAGTAAAATTATGATGCAATCATTCACAGGTAATACAGATACAAGTTTATCAAATCATGGCACCTTGGGGTAGAGTGGGGCCACAATGAGGGATTGAAGCTTTACATATAGGAGTATGTGGTAAAATGTTTTCAAATCTTCCTCTCTAGAAGGGGAGGGCCCATGATTATTAATATTAAGATTTAATCATCCTCATGTAGTACAGATACAAGTTTGTTCAAATCATGGCACCTGAGGGTAAGGTGTGGTCCCAAAAAAGGAACAATATTTTAAAAGAAAAACTGTTTTAAAAAAATAGTAGGATTATATTAAATTGTATTCACATTCCAAAGGTTTGTTTTCTTTCCCCTTCAAATAAAACATTCTAGCTGAAATCGGGGAGCAGTTTTCACCTAGTGCATGTGAACTTCTGCATAACAGCAAGGTCATGCTAGTCATAATGATTTTAAAGCATCATCAGAATGTGTTGATTCAAATTAGGTTATATGATAACCCTTGGGGATAGGGTTGGGAAAGATTTTTTTTATTTGAATAAAGATGGATGTTTTTTTAAAAAATAATGTTGAAGAACAACGGGACTATCGTGACTAAGGTGAGAGTTGTTGTCCATGGGCTCCTTGTGTTCGAAAAAGTTGTTGTCCTCAGTTGATATCCTCATGTCCAGCAAGATTTTTGTCCTTAATTGATAACCGGCAGGATTTTTGTCCTAAGTTGACGTCCTTAGATGATATCATTATGTCTTGACAGATTGCCGTTATCAGTTGATAACCCAAAGCTCAGATCCTCTTCCTCATTTGAAGTCTTCGTCTTAATTACTTTGGTAAAGGCCCGCTTCCATGTTCGATGTTTTTATAGTAATTTGAAGGATAATGAAACTTTTATTAATATTTGGTTACAGATTTATAGTGAAAGAGAATACATGGCCAGATATAATACCAGATAGTGTCCAGGTATTCCATTACGAAAGTGAGCATCTACTTACAAAGGAAATGGTTGGTATCTTAATAAATTGATTTCAATATTTCTAAGAAATTTTTAAATTCCGGCCGTTCCGGGTCTTCACTGTAATGATATCACTACCCAATTTTACAGTTATTTTGTTTAACAATCATGTTCTTAACTATAAACAGGCTCTAATCTTGACTATTAACAGGCTCTAAAAGTAAGTGATCACTATCCCGTCGAAATGGAACTTCAAGGAAAATGTGAGTACTTAACTCAATTTAGATTCCTTGACCCTCTGAAAAAATATAATCTACAGTGGGATTAATGATTACATTTTTCTAAAAAATGTCAATTTAAAAGACAATTTCTGTCAATTTTTTACCTCTAGTTATGCTGAAATTGTTTGCTTCCCACTGATAATATGATTTCTTTTGGAAAATCATTAAAGGCAAAATTTTATATATGTGAACAGGGGCGATGCTTTAAAAAGCTTAAAATTAAATATATATGATTGCATGTAGCAAAGTTTATTTTCATTTGTGAACAAAGACTGTTACAATATTGAATATATTTTTATTATTTCAGGTCACGGTAAGGATATTTAAAAAAATAAATATTAGTGTGCTTATTCGGAATTTACATGTTAAGGTTATAATTTAATTTCAAGATTCGATTCAAAGAAACTTATGATTAGATAAAAAAGATTCTTGTTTCTCATTTATTATATGCAAAATCATTAAACACAGATGAACTGAACAGGATTTTTTTTTTTAAATCGTGTTCTCTTATCTATGTTATATTTTTTCTAAGAGAGAGAGAGAGAGAATAAATAACATTCTGGTAGAATATCCAAAATATTTTCTTCTTCCTCTTTTTTTATTGTCGGTTCTGTCAATCTAACAGATGGCAGCAGCGCAAACGTTCCGCTTCCTAACTTTTTTTTGTTTGTTTGACAGTAATGGGGTTGATGGAAATGGGGATTTACAATTGCATAAAGTTACTTGTACCAGCCTTCTAGTTCTGTTAATTGCCAGACTAATACTTAAAGCCTTTCGGAGTAAACTAGAATGTTTTTTTTATTCATGATCATTGATTTAAAGAGATTCTTACATTTTTATATAATATTACTTTCTTCTGGTATGCTAACCAGTTTGCCCTGAGAGCATGTATGTGTATCAGCTGCCAAATATAAGGATCTATACCTAGCATTTGTTAACATGTTTTATTCTATATTCTTAGGACTTAAGTAAAATTTTAAATGTAGATAATTTCTTTAAAGATAAACACCTCAATATATATCTGTACATTTTCATTACACTTGGTGCATGTACTTAATATAAGACAATTTGGTAAAATAATGTTGCTTTTACATAGGTAACAGAACTCTTCTACAAACTTATACTCCATCATTCTCAATAATGGTGGAGGACGATCGGGTTATTCCGTCCACAGATTTAACCTTTGTCAGATATATCTACCAGAAAACAAGTGAAAAAATTCCAAATTGGAGTGCGCGGGTCTACGAAAGCGGAACCCGGATTTACGTTATTGCCAACCAATCAAATGTAGCCATTGCCAAAGCTATCGATGAAATCTTCTTGTTTTACGAGGCGTTCGAACGTAAGGTTCTGAGCCTAGAAAGCATTGCCTCTTTGAGGAAGCTGCTAGTGGAATTTAAGTGTTTTAGGGAGCCACATATCATGTACTGTATGAATACAGCCCCTCTATCTGTTGTTGATCTGGCAGTCAAGTGTACTCTAGTAGACCCATTGACCTGCAAAATCGATGTGACTAGACGTCTTTCATAAAGATAAACTATTTCCTATTTTATTTACGGATCGTCCATTCTTATCCAAGAATGACCAGAAAGCTACAGTTCTAAGTATTCACAAAAATGTTAATTTATTCTGTAAAAACTGTCAAGATTTGAGAGTTTTACGCCGCCATCTATTTATGTTCCCAACATTCGAAACAGTTCCCACAATTGTCATCTCTCCTGGGCCGGAAAGTTTACACTGTAATTTGAAGTGGCTGATAAATCTCCCCAACCGTTCGCAGTTTTAGTGCGCAATAAATGTACGAGTTACCTTTAAACTGAAGCTCTCTCATCTTCCATCCTAGCTGCAGATCTGTAGCTCGCTGGTCTGAAAAAATTGGGATGGACGACCATAGAGCTACAGTGTAGTGTAGAAATAAATCGAGAAACAGCACACTTTTGTGCGCTATAAATGTACACTTTTTTTGATGGGTGACACTCTCGGTCGTCCATCCCATTTTTTTTTTCAGACCAGCGATCTACAGATCTGTAGCTATTTCCATCCCGTCATTTCAGACAATTAAGCCACATATTTTCGCCACCTTCATCATCAACGTGTGTCTCAAACTGTCCTAGATTCTTCTGTTCAATAGAGAGGAAATTATCATCGCTTTCCTGGTCCTGTTTTTCGTAGCATTCACTTTGTATGTGTGTTTATTCATTTCCTATCGATAATTTGATGAAAACATGGAGTTACTTAAAAAAACGGCAGAGTTTTTTTATATTTGCATGGTACCGGTGCATCTGTGTTTTGGTTCAGAATGTACTCACGGCGTAGCGACTCTTATGATCATGGCGATGATCTACAAGGGAAATCCCGCTGTGGACAATGATGACGCATGTATGTACAGTTGCTCTTTCGATCTTGTTGGTTTGTGTGTTGACCTACACTGTTGTTACAGTAGACATTACCTTCCTAGTTCGATATACCCGCTACACAGTAACACCGTGGTGTGTTGCTCCTCTTGCACTTGGAGCTAGTTAAGGACATATGCAACGTAGTTTGAACTATATTGTCTTTTTCCTTGGAGTTGAAGAGTTCCAATACATAAAGGAACTGTGTGCTATATTTTAATGTCTATATATGCTGTTGTACACTTCTTCTAAAACAAGTTTGGATAAACAAAACATCTAGAATATATGTTACGTAATTTTTGTATATTTTTCTTTTAATTATACAAGAATTTTCATCAGTTGATATCTTTCCAAAACCCCTGGTAATGCATGCTGATTTTTTGTCTACGAACATCTGATGACATTATAATCTTAAATTAAGAATATCTTGAAAAATTATCAGTAGGTAAGGTACGATACGTATGTCCTTAAGCTAAAAACTACAAAGCAGGTTCTAGAAACTCCATCATGACAATTGTCATGATGATGATCGTCGTTGCGCTGTTGTGTCTCGGTGCTTAAGTTTTTAGCCTGATTAAGCGTCATCTCAGAAGTCCCGCAAAGTCTGCGAGAATAACGAATTCTGACAATTCAAACATGAAAAAACCTGCCGTTGTTTGATTTTTTCCCCATTAAGGGCCATTATTATGTTGAATCCAATGGGGCAGGTACCCAAGGATTATTGTGAGAATGAGAGATTATCATCCCAATGAACAAAAATTTGTAAATTTTGCTATAATGATTATAGTTTTGATTTACATTATGTTGCAACCAAGGATATTTCTATACCAGCAGAGTTTTTATTGAATTTTCATTTTATTTTCAAAGATATATATTTTTTTTACGATGGGAGTTACGAACAAGTGAGATTGGCTTTAGCGAGAATGTGCAAAATATTCAATTAGAATTTCGATACGTTTGTGTTATGTTGTTATTTTTTGTTTATATTGTCAGTTTATATATTTTGTTATAAATCTTTAAATAAATGATGTAATATACATGTATTTTCTTTGGTACTATATTTTGCAGAAATACCTCGGACTATTTTGACTGTTGCCTGAAAATTTCATTCAGATATAAATAATTACTTTAAAAATATAAAGATAAAAACAAAGTCAGGAGGATAACAACGATGTCTTTTTGGCGTTACTTTTCAGCTCATCCAAAAAGATTTTATCCAGAGTCTTAATTCCCATCCTTTTTAATGATTTTCATTTCTATTTGCAGTAAAGGGCCTTGCTTTGGGTTGCTTTTATTAAAAAAGATTGAACTGTCAGAAGGGGGGCTGTAATTTTGCCGATTTATAGTATACTGTAGTAAACGTAGCTACTTTAAGCTCGTGCCCCCTCAATGTTTACGTTTGATGACTATTCCTGATTGGATGTGCCCCTTCAAACTGAAAAACCTATGCCCCCGCCCCACCCCCAAATGAAATTGCTTCCAATGAGCCTGCAAGAACAAAGGCCGTTCAAGGTTGATTGATCGTCTACTGACTTTCTTCTTCCTCTGTTGAAATATTGAATATTTCTGTTTAAACACCAACAAGTGACGTAAGAAACGTTTTCTACAAGAAAGAGAATTCGAAATAATAGACTTTAGAGAAATTAAGAGTTATATTTTAATACCTAAAATGTTAATGGAAGTAAACAGATAGACAGATGCGAGGAAGAAGATCAGCAACCCTTAATGTCACTTAGAAAGAGTCCAACGATACACGAGACCTATCACAGTGGAATGAAAATGGAAATGACTATGGAACAGTTCAAATAATAACATAACAAAATTTCAGATATCATTCGAATCGTATGTAATACAACAATTATACAAATACACACGCTCTCTCTCTCTCTCTTTCTCTCTCTCTGTGTGTGTGTGAGAGGGTGTGTGTGTGTGTTTTATTACTTTTAGTGCAATAGTTTTAAGTGATTTTGATTTTGTGACATCTGTTGAATGTTACAGTGCATTAATAGTAATCCTTTTTAAAATCATGCATCATTTAAAAGTACTTTACATAAATAAATCTTGAATAATGATTGAAAAACATGACGAGTTATAAATAGGATACCTTTCCGCATTTTAAGTATAATCTCTAAAAATTTATTTATTAATTTTTTTTAACTCTTAAAAGTATCTAATAAAGTCCTGAAAAATTTCGTCCGGTCTTATATCTCTTTACTTCATTAAAAAAAAATGACTGTAACAGCTGTTAAAGCAGACATAACTTTTGTCAAAAGAAATTATTAGAGATATAAATTTACGATCTTGGGTAAGAAATTCAACGTACAAATGTTAATTATATGTGCATACTATGCAATTGTTCGCTGCAGTTCAAACATTTTTTATTATATATACCCCCGGTATATCAGTCCAATTAAAGTAATCTGAAGATCTGTATTTTTTATCCAAGGAATTTTCAAGATGTTCCAGAGAAGGTATTCAGTTTCGCATTCCTAGGACTGAAATAGAATTACATTTGAAAATTCGTGTAAAGACTATTGCTGATTTTCTTTTAAAATAGCCTGAATTCTGTTCTTGTGACAATTTCTTTTATTGCGATTTTCAAAGATCTTTTACTATTTTTTTTTGGGGGGGGGCGGGAGGAGGGGTCTCTTTTTTTTTCCTTTTGCAACTTTTGAATTACGTCAGTTACACTTTGCGATAGATTAGATTAAAACAAACAAAGCATATTTCATGAATTTATTGTGATATAAAATGGCTAGTTAAATTAGGAAATTTAACCTATATTTCTTTCTTTTTGTTTTAAAACGAAGTGGTCCATGACCGGGTTTTAGGAATGAAAATTTGCTTGCAAAAACTTCTGCAGGGACTGTTTCAGAAACTTTCAGGTTATTCAACTACAAGTTCATTGTTGAATTTAAATGTTTGTTGTTGTTTGTTTTTTTTTTTTTAGTGTGAATAAAGCTTTTGTTTTGTTTTGCATGGTCTCTACAATGATCATCTAAGAACTTTTTACTTCCGTGTATGAATTAATCACTCGTCTGGCGCGACAATAATTTTTACATTTATCCGGCAGATTCATCCAAATGATCACATTATAATTTATCATAAGGCTATACGCACTTATATCCGCTCTTAATACTTAATTATTTTTTTTATA
Organism: Saccostrea echinata; assembly: GCF_033153115.1. Taxonomy (NCBI): domain Eukaryota; kingdom Metazoa; phylum Mollusca; class Bivalvia; order Ostreida; family Ostreidae; genus Saccostrea; species Saccostrea echinata. The sequence continues at coordinate 6,367,741 of NW_026889763.1, read as the reverse complement.
AAGTCAGTTTATAAATAACATCGAGGCATTGCGAAAGATATATATGGGATAAAGCAGGAAGTATTAACAAGCCTTCCGTTTGATGGAGAGAATTTCATGTAGTCGGGGATCCGGTAGGACAGCAACATGGGTTCATGACAGGATAAAGAGATAACAGTATGTATAAATATTTATCGTGTATTATTAATTCTAGAAATAACAATCACAATTAGTATACATAGATACATATTTGAATGATACTATGGTATATAACAGTATAAAACATTATTATTATTCAAATATCTATCTATATATAGATAGATACTTGACGTCTACTTTCAATGTATACACAATTGTTCATTTTATAAGATGCACGTGTAGTTTGGTGATTGGAAAACTAATACATCATTGATTTCGTGTTACAGTATTGTCTCTACTCAGAATAATCTCCTCCAATGACAGGTTAAAGTAAGTCTCGAAGAATATGTAACATTTATCTCCCTTTTCCTTTATGAGGAATTTTTGGTATTAATAATCCGAATTTTCAATATTATTTTCTAATACCAGAAACACTGTTGTTAGAGCATTTTAAAAATCTATTTCACACGTCAAAAATTTATGAATGCCTATACAAATTTAACACAATCTTCTCCAATCGCTAAAATTAAATTGAAATAAGAAGTTTTAAAAAGTCATAACCCCCCCCCCCCCTTTTAACTTTCAACTGAATTTTAAAATGAACAGACATATCCATTGTGTGTAATATGTTTGGAAATTGAGCGTAACGTTTTCAAAAATCCTGGTATTTTAACCTTTTAAAAGATTGATTTGAACATTCCTAATTGAACGTAATCCATTGGATATATGAAAAGTTATTCCAGCTTGTCCTCACCAACACAAATATATATATATATATATATATATATATATATATATATATATATATATATATATATATATATATATATATATATATATATATATATTAGGGATGTCAACGAGTACCCGGTTAACCGGGTACTCGATCGAACGTCCGAGTATCGAATACTAAAAATGGTACTCGGTTACTCGGATGTGTATTTTTTCTTATTTCAAAGTACATATTTTTATCAAAAAACTAATCAAACTAATCCAGGTAAACACAGGTAAGTCTACCTGTACCCCTTAGAGGGCCCCTTAATTGAGTGTGATAATTACTTGTTGTTTTTGGCGAGTAGCCGTTCGGGGAACACACCCCTGTAAAGCACCCGTTATCGCCTGTGGCTGTGTATATACAGTAATTAGTGACCAATTACCCAGCTATTCTCACCTATATTGTTGTACTTAATTTTTGGATGGCTTCAATGATTGTTTTCAGTGAACATCGAAGGTCTATTATCTTCAAATCATTTTAAAATTATTTAGTTAATATACGGCAGTGAAATAGGAAATGCATAGAAATGCCGCTACCCACTTCAAAAGTGAAGAAATATTAATAAATAACTAAAGATTAAAAAAAAATGTTGAAGGTCAGTTTGCGTAGTAAGTTTAGTGTATACAGGGGAAACCATCAACGTATGAAATAATATTAGACTAGTGATTCCAAAAACGGCAATACCGTCTCTTTCGCACAGGTGCTTGGGGGACGCCCCCACCGTGTTCCGTACCCCAAGGGTTCTTTGACTTTTTAAAATAAAATATATTTCTTTGACACATTCACAAAGTATTACAACTGAAAAATCCAAAACTTAACCTAAAACTAGCCTTTTATAAAAATTCAAACTCTCTGATACTAAGAGAGAACAGTTCTTGCGGGGGGGGGGGGGGGGGGTGTTCCCCAAGCACCTGTGCTCTTTCGCTAGTCTTATCATTATAAACATGCGTAACAGATTTTCCTCCTTTTGATGAAATAGATCCTAAACAAGAACTGTAAACCATTTGTAATTTTTGATGTATTAATTGTGTCTTTTGTGTTTGATAAATAAATCTAGTACCAAAAAATCATTTCCGTTGTAATCTATGTTTATATACATTTATAAACGTGATAAAAACAGCTTTTGGGTTTAACAGAGCTTAACGGGGCTCAAGAAAATTAACACACTTGTATTTGCATTTTTTACCGAGTACCCGGGTACTCGATCGGAAAAACGTCCGAGTAACCGATTATCAAAAATTGACCGATTTGACATCCCTTATATATATATATATATATATATATATATATATATATATATATATATATATATATATATATATATATATATATATATATGGGTAGTTGAATTTTTTCAAAAAAAATTTAATTTGGTGGTCATTATTTTTGAATTCACCCAAAAATAATATAAAATAAATTATTTACATTTGCAAATATTTTTCTTAGATGAACCTATTGAAGAGAAAATATGTTCAATTCTGTATGAACTTATTAGGGGGTCAGAGGTCATGGCGTGACCGAATCACACAGCGAGACGATATCTTGTCTACATATTTCTGTCACAGTGACACTGGTTTCGGAACTTCTAAGCCGTTAAAGCGATGAAAAAGATAAAATATTTGAAACATATTTATTTTTGCGTTCAACAAATGATCATTAAATCTTTCTTCGGTGTGAAGAATGTTTCTAATTAACCTAAAATCACGCTTACCTTTTTAACCCGAAATTCCTTTGAAGGTATGTAAACTGAAGACGATAGCACCGCTTTTGACTCCATATATAAAGAACTCATACAATAATAATAAGATTATTCCCAGTAGCGATCATTGTTTTTTTCATTATGAACAGATATTTCCTGAACTGGACTGCTGAACATCAATGTAAGTATTCAAATGTTGGAGCGAGGCGAACTCTCAAGACCAAACAGCTTCTAGGTCATTGCGCGTCACAACATAGCAATACGACGGGCCGTTCGTGTAATAAATGCAGTTCTTTTCAGAATATTCGTCTCAAATGTAAATAAAAGTAATAAACAACAATGTTAAAAAGTTCACTGGGAAATGAACTTGGTTGGTACGTGATCAAATCTTCTGAGAAGCCCTTCGGGCTTCACAGGATTTGATCACATGACCAACCAAGTTCATTTCCCAGAGAACTTTTTAACATTGTTGTTTATTTCTTAAATAAATTTGTGATTGCAAAGAATGACAAGGCATTTTCACTTTTTTTCATAGTTACATGTATACATTGTACCTTTCATGACATTTTAGTGATCTAATCTATACCATCAATTCGATAAAACACCGAAAGCGCAATTTAATAACAATTTCTAAACTACTCTATATAATAACAAGAGTGAGAAAGGATTATTTAAGGTTTTTTCTTTTCGAATTAATGATATGGATTATTTCACAAATACATGTATACGTATATTTTTTAATGCTGCATTCAGAAAATCTGCATGATGATATTCTCTTTATATAGTTTGATAATTTTAAAATGGGTCACTAAACTATATACTTTACTGACAATATCTAAGTTAACAATATGTATTTCATTTTAAAATATAAGTATGCATGCATTTATTTACCCACGATTTCCACGTTTTGATCTTTTAAAATCATCATTGAACCGTGATTTGTTGCTTTTTAATACACGGAATGAATAAGCAAAAGAAAGTAAACACGGGGGGTATTAACGGGTCAGCGATTGTGACTGATAAAATATACGTGGACTATTACACATTCAGTCTCTAGGGTCACAAGGAACATGTGGAAGGCGACTTTTGTGGTGTTTTGCTGGGGCCTGCTGACTGCAGAGGGGGACATATCGGAACTGGACAATTTCAAGGATCAAGATCCCATTAGAATCGGAGCTTTCAACATTCAGATTTTCGGGGAGACCAAGTTTGAAAAGCCCGAGGTAGCTCAGGAACTTGTAAAGGTATAGACATTTTTAAAATCACGGTTCAGATATGAAAGTGTAAGATCCAATATCTGCATCTTTTATTGGAAAATGAAATTAAGGCTCAGTGGAAGAAATCTATCAGTAACGTTTTGAACTTTAAATGTCAAAGCAGCCTTTTGGGGATTTTTTAATCACTTAATTCAATATAAAATGTCGCAATGAGTGCATGATGCATTATCGTAGTTTCATATCAAACGGATTCATTAATTATTGTTTTGTTTTTAAAGATTTTATCACGCTATGATATCGTATTGGTTCAAGAGATTAGGGATTCTTCTCAAACCTACATCTATAAATTGGTGGAGAAGCTAAACAACGAAACGTAAGTCATACTTATCCATTTATCTGTAAATTTTCAGCTTTATACGGAATTTGTTGACTTTGGTCAAAGATATACAGGTTTATGTGTTTACATTCCAGAACAAAATTCCTCCTTATCTATTTAAAGGGCAGTCTTTTCCATTTCAATAACAACAAATAGATATATTCATGCATTTGTATAAGTTTGTCAATCTGTAGGAAAATCTTTTCACTGAACTTACAATAGTTACCGAAATTCAGACTATTAAAGTATTAATCAAACATGCTTTAGAAATATACCAAGAGATATTAAATTTCAGATAATGTTCTTATATTAGCTATACATGCACTACATGTAGACGCAAGGAAAAAAAATCTTTCCGATTTTCTGAACCACTGTCATGTAAAGCTGCCTCTTTTTTCTTTATCTCAACCGTGACATTTATTGCATGATTTCCTGATCAGAATAAGCAAAATGCGTGTTACCCTTTACCAGTGTGACACATTTCGAAGTAATTCATTTTTTTTGGATATAATTTATATTGGGAAAGATCAAATGTCTATAGAATTTGAAAATAGCGATAAAATTTAAAACCCACCACTTCAAAGACAAAAATTTAATTCACATTTCTAGTATGAATCCTCAATGGATTTAATATAATGTACGTTATCTTCAACTGACAGATCAGTTGTGTATATCAGTTACTTATATATATATATATATATATATATATATATATATATATATATATATATATATATATATATATATATATATATATATGGCGAGAGAAAGGGTTATTTTAGGAGGAGGGTAACGAAAATCATCCCTCATCATTCTAACATCTTGGCTTACAATATGTTTCGATCAGCTCCTCTAATCTTGAGGGGAGCGGAACAACACTTGAAGGCATGTTTCATCCTTAAGTAATACCATTTTCTGTTTTAGGAGGTCGGACGAGCCGTTCAGTTTAGTCGTCAGTGCACGCCTTGGTAGATCGACCAGCAAAGAACAGTATGCGTTCCTGTACAGGTACGTAACGACCCCAGACTATTTACTGAAATTAAGTGCGGTCACAATGTGGTCATGACATTCTTATTTATTTAGGTCTAATCGGGGATATGTATACATATTTAAATGTCTGTATCTGTATACACCTGAGGCAAATCTGAAGAGATTCAGAAAGTTGTATTTATTTTGTGAAAACAACAGTATTTTCTTAATATCTTCTCTCCTGAACTTGGTTTGTTGTGCTTTAATATGATGATGACCAGTTCACATTAATGTTTCTTTTTGAACAGAATTGTGGTCCTTGGGTTTTGAAATATTCTTGAAATAGTTGATCTATATCAATTTTCTTAAAATAAAAGTTTGGAGACAAATTGAAGTCATACCGTAGAGCAATTAAATAATACTTTCAAAATTTTAGTACATTATGTCGGCTTGTAAGATGATCATTATCCTTCAACATCGTCTTCTTTCTTTCCTCGTCCCACCTCTCCTCTCCCATTTCGTCTTCCTCCTTATCGTCCTTTCTACCCACCCATCTTCTCTCCCTTTTCCTCCCCCTCTTTTCTCTATTTGCCTCCCACTCCATTTTATATTACAAGATCCGCCCCCTAAGTCCTGAGAGTAGCTTGACTTCATGCAGATTTTTATTGGTAATGAATATACATGTATATTGAACAATTAAAGTATTAGAGTTTTTATTTTTTTTTTATTTTAACCTTTTTAGATAATAGTTATCATTTAAATTATTTTTTAAAATATGAGTATACCACAAATATTATGGCTTTAAGAACTTGCATTCTTTCAGGAAGAAGTACGTGAATACAGTGGAAGTCTACCAATACGAAGACCCTTTAGATTTATTCCAGAGGCCTCCTTATGCCGTCAAATTTCACTCCGATGTATTAGGTATGTACATTATAGAGTTGAAACGTTGAAGTTTGGCAAAAGCTATATTGATAGATATCTTTATTTCTAGTATTTTAAAAAAGAATTCAGAAACCCACGACTTCTATAACCTCAACTTGTATAGAATTCATTGACTATTTGAATATGAACCGTGCCACAGGTTTTGAAAGTGTTAGATACAAAAAAAGAAAGAATACAATACTCTTCAAATTAAAAAAATATATATACATGTATATACATTTTAAGGAAATAATTTCCGTTTAATCTGTAATGTTAGAGCAGGTTCTCTATCTACACAAGCCTGTTTTAGATACTATGCACGAATTTGGAATAATTGGGCTACATACGAGTCCCGAAGATGCCTTCATTGAAATCAATGCTCTAAGTGTTGTATATGCCGAAGTGGAACGGAGATTTAAAACCCCCGTGAGTAGCTTTATCTGTAAATAAATCTCAAACAAATTAAAAAGGTTACAAAATTTATAAAATTATTTTATTTTGTTCTTAAAAGTCATTCCATTATTCAAATCAGAAATTGTTTATTGAATTACATGTATCTGCGTCTTTCAAAATGGTGCATGATTGTAGCACATTCTGATCGCTGGAGACCTGAATGCAGATTGCTCCTATTTAAGCCGAACCAAAATGAAAGAACTCTCCATTCGCAATGACACTTCATATAAATGGCTGATAGATGATTATCAAGATACAACGGTTAGCGGCACCAACTGTGCTTATGATCGGTATGATTCTTGTCTTTTATTTATTCATTCGATATCCCTCTGACCGCCAAAACAGTGGTCCTCAGTTGATGTCCTCATGACCAACTAGATTGTCATTCTCAGTATTCTCAGTTGATATTTTTAATGTTCAGCAATATTGCATGTCGTCCTTTTTTGATTATCCTTATGTGTAGCAAGATTGTCCTCCTCAGTTGATATCCTAATGTTGGACAAGATTGTCGTCCCCAGTTGGTAAGTCTATAATAGGCAATATCTTCGTCCTCATTTGATATCCTAATGACTAAAACTGTCGTCCTCAGATGATATCCATATGTCCGGTAAGATTGTAGTCCTCAATTGATTTAATTTAAACTTTATTTTATTATGATTAAACATAACTGGATTTCAGTCCTCACCACAATACAGGTAAAGTCATACATGTTACAAGTAAATATTAATTACATAACATTGAAAAAATAAATACATGTGTCAATTAACATCCGTATGACAGACAGGATTTTTGTCCTCAATTGTGTCCTTAGTTGATATCAATCCTGATATTGTGCAAGATTGTCGTCCTCATTTGATAAGTCTATAATAGGCGAAAATTTTGTCCCCATTTGATGTCCTTTACAATCCTTTTCCTGAGTTAATCGCAACTGTTTTAAATAGATCTTGTTAAGATCCACTTCCTCGCTTTATGTTCTTACTGTCTTTAAATGTAAAATATGCGTAGTGGGCTACCATACAACCACAGTTTGTCATTGCTGTATTCTCTTCAAATAAAGTTAAAAATATAGCATTTTGGAGGTTGTTGAAACTTTAATTAAACATTTTCTTACAGGTTCATCATTAAAGAAAATACATGGCCAGATATAATACCAGATAGTGTCCAGGTTTTCCATTACGAAAGTGAACATCTGCTGACAAAGGAAGTGGTTAGTACATGTATATCAATTTGACTTTTTTGCTTCTTTTTGGTGTTTCGTGTTCCGATTGGATAATTATTCCACTACCTAATCCTTCAGTTATTAATTTGTTTAACATACATGAATTAACCCTATAAACAGGCTCTGGCTGTAAGTGATCACTATCCCATCGAAATGGAACTTCGAGGAAAATGTGAGTACTTTTCTCTGAGAAAGATTCCTTGTTTCTCTGATAAGATATAAACTTCACTGGAATTAATTACTATCATTCCATAAAAAGGCAATTTCTATCAATTTTTTCACCTCAAAGTTTGCTGCAATTGTTTGCATTTCAGTGATAATTTAGATTTCTTTTGAAATATCATTATCATTAAGGCAAAATTTTATATGAGTGAAAAGAGGGATGTTTAACCTTTACACTATAAGCTGACTGCAGCAAAATTCTTTGTGAGCAAAGACTGTAACAGTTACAAAACTCTATATATTTTCATTATTTCAGGTTATGGTAAGAAATTTTCAAGCATGAATATAAGCATGCTTGTAATGTTTGCAGTTAACATATATAAATTTCAATTAAATTTCAAATTTTGATTAGACATAAACTTACGATCAGATGAAAAAATATATAAGATTCTTGTTTCTCATGTATCATATACAAAACCATCTATCATAAATAAACACAAGTACATTCAACAAGTAATCATTTTTTAAAAATAATAATTTATTTTAATTATATTCTTTTATCTATTTTGTATTTTTTCTGAGAGAGAGAGAGAGAGAGAGGAGAGAGAGAGAGAGGAGAGAGAGAGGTAAAGAGGGAAAGAGTGAATAACATTCTAATATTTTCATCATCATTCTTTTATTGTCGGTTCTGTCGATCAAACAGATGACAGCAGCGCAAACATTCCGCTTCCTAACTTTTTTGTTTGGTTGATGATAACGGGAATTTTCCTTTCCAAAAAGTTGAGGTGACCACTTGTTATTGTGTAAATTGCCAGACTAATACTTTAAACTTAGTTTTGGAACAAGAGCTCATGCTGCGTCTCATATAACCAGATGATCTTTGTTGTTATGTCTTACGGTTTTTTTTCTATTGCTCTGCATCTACTCTTGCCTCTAAAACATTCTACTGGCATTGCTTTGCATAGTATTCAGGGTTATTGCAAAGTTTTTATTCTTCATGGCCATTGAATTAAAAAGATTCGTACATAAATATCACTTCCTTCCGGTATGTTAATCAGATTGTTCTGAGAGCATGCCTATGACGTACACGTGTAACAGCTGCAAAATGTAAGGTACTATACCTAGCAAATCTGTTTACGTGTTTTATGCCGTATTTTTAAGATTTGAGAAAAGTGAAATTAAAATATTGATGATTTCTTTCATGCTAAACATCTCAATACATTGTATATGCCTGTATATTTTCATTTAGTATTTAAGATTACAAAGTTTGGTAAAATAATGTTGCTTTCACATAGGTAACAGAGCTATTCTACAGACTTACACTCCATTATTCTCAATAGCGGTGGAGGACGATCGGGTTATTCCGTCCACAGATTTATCGTATATCAGATATATCTACCAGAAAACAAGTGAAAGAATTCCACAGTGGAGTGCGCAGGTCTATAAAATCGGGACCCGGATGAATTACGTCATAGCTACCCGAACGAATGTTGACATCGCCAAAGCTATCGAGGAAATCTTCTTGTTTTACGAGGCATTTCAACGGAAGGTGCTGAGCCTAGAGAGCATTGCCTCGTTGAGGAAGCTGCTAAATGAATTTAAGTGTTTTAGGGAGCCACATATCATGTACTGCATGAATACAACCCCTCTATCTGTTGTTGATCTTGCAGTCACGTGCACTCTAGTAGACCCATTGACCTGCAAAATCGATGTGACTAGACGTCTTTCATAAAGATCAACCATATAGGTCTTTAGCTCACTGGTCTGAAATTTGGGACAGATGACCACTGAGATACAATTTCATGCATTCACAAAAACGTAAATAAATTGATTCTATAATGATTTATCAATGTTTTAAATTCCCTTAAAATGTTACTTACCCTGTGCTTCTCATGTATACCTGTATACTTTGACCACATACTAAGTAATGTATTTGGTTTTAAACCTTTATATATATATATATATATATATATATATATATATATATATATATATATATATATATATATATATATATATATATATATATATATATATAGTTAGTTAGTTAGTTAGTTAGTTAGTTAGTTTGGAGGGCATGACAATTTGACATCCTATCGTTTTTTCTTCTAGCCGATACGGAACATAAATTGGATTAGAATATTTTTATAATTATTAGGCTTAAGGAACCAAAAAACGAAAACAACATTGTGTAACTTATGAATGTTTATAATTCACACACTAAGCCTTTAGGCATTGCATTGCCGTGTCAGTCACAATGACAGTTAAACAAATATTTCGATGGTCTCAATTTCAGGCCAATGAGAGCTAGTTAAAATATCTTTTTTATAAGAAGTATTAAAACTCGTAATACGTAACGTATCTTGGCACAAATATATCGATATAGAAAAAGGTGGATCGTCACAAATGTACTTTTTGAATGCATGGAACTGCAGCTCTCTCTCTTTATCTATCTTAATGTTCTCAGACCAGTAAGTTACATTCTATATGTATTTATTTTATTGAATACCTCGACTTCTTGTTTTGTGTTATTTGATTTTTTAAAATATTATCTTCTGTTTGTAACTGTGAATTACACCTGTTATTGTTGCATTCAATTCCTTACGTATTAGAACATATTTATATTGATTCTGAAATAAAATATGTTGCCTAACTTTTTTAAAAAAGCTATCCGTTCCTCAAGTTTGAAGATCAGCAGTTAAGTAATTGAAAATGTTAAAAAATGTCACTGAATTCACGAAGAAATGTGAATTTACACATGTTATTTCTTTAAAGCTCATCAATATAGTTATTCACATTATATAGGGAAAAATTATTTATCTCAAATATATTTTTAGGAATTATGAAAAAAGTACCAATTATGCATTTCAAATGAAATATCGATCAAGTATGTTTTAGGATAAACAAGAGACCCAGCGACCCTACCGGTCATCTGAACAACAAGACTGGAAAGGATCAATAGAAGTCTATAATAAAACAAAGTAAACTGAGAGATGAAGATATGCTATCGCAAAGCAAGAGAAATAGGATGGTCAGGGATCAACAAAATAGTTTAATACTCAGTAATAAACATGATAAATCATGAATAGTTCTGTTTACCTGCTCATAGTAATACACTCCCATTTGTACCTATCATTGAGAACATGGAGTAAACACTTTTTAATCCAATACAAATTGGCCTTCCTTGGTCTTTGAAGAATATATAATGTACAAAAAATAAGGTATTTTTGTCTCATTAGTATCTATCTATTATTTACCTGATCATTAAAAACTAAGTCCTTTTTGTATTATACATTTCACAATATTTGGAATAGACATCCTTGTTCATCATACCATGCACTCTTTGTTTGCTAAACACAAAGAGACACAGAAGATTGTAAAGAATTTATGCATATTTTCAATAGATCCCACCCCAAACCAGAACCTCTGACCAAGCGGCCATGAATTTCAGTTTTGGAAAAAGCACCCTTGCTTATCATAACCATGCACCATGTTTGCGTATTACCCTGCTTAGAAGATTTTCAAAGAATAAATGCATTTTCACTATATTATCAATAGAGCCCCGCCAATCAGCCATGAAACTCTGATTGTTTCTTCAAAACACAACGGGTAATCAGTTTGGTTTGAAGAATTTTGTGTACATTTATGATTAAGCCTAACGAATAATATTGGACTTGAATATTCTTCCTGAGGTTATTTTAAAAATTCGTGCTAATCTTTATTTTATACAATCTACAATTTACAGGTACAATCTAGATTACGACTATTGATAAATCGCCATCACTATTTTAAGTGAAGATACGAAGAGTGATTAAGTGAAAACTTCCATCTTAGTAAGGATATTCAATAAAGAGGGTTTCTTGGTATGTCAGGATAGTATCATGTTTCTGAAATTAAAAATACTGATATAAAGCACACAAATAGTATCAACTGTCTTTCCATGAAAATCATTGTAATTATTATCAAGTCTTAAATAAGTTATAGTTTATATGTCCATATAATCCAACATATAATCAAACCTATACTTACGATTCCGTTTTAAAAGCTGAAATTCTTCAAAAGCATCTTTCAGTTTTAAATATTTTTAACATTCCAATCAATGAAAGTGAATTTGATTTACTGTGCTTATGTTGAATTCCAATACTTTATAAAAATCCTTACAAACAAAGATACATCGAGGGTCGATCTAGTAAATGTGTTCAACCAAGCCTTTATCCTTACTCCTCACCAAAATATAAAATGCTGTGAAAGACTCACCAAAATATTAAGTGCTGTGAAGGAGAAACTTTACACGTATTGTGCTGCAATATATTCATAAAGTGGTGTAAATCAATTGTGGATTCTTAAAGAAAACTTCAAACAACTTTTGGAAAATTTAAAATTGCAAAACTGCATCAATAGCATCAAAACTTATGACTTTTCTACGCTTATGCAAGCTTTATAAATTAAAGAGCAGGCTATCTGACATCATAGACAACTGCTCTGCCTCCTTGATAAAATGGGACTTGCACATTTCTAGCGATTAGTCATCTACAAAATTTCTTAGCTAAAATCATTCTGATTCTATACAGGTACTCAGAAGTTGAAATTAAAAAGTGCTGGACTTTATCATTGACAATATCTTTTATTCTTTTGGAGAAAAAAGCTTCCAAAAATCTGGTGGAATTTCGATGGGCATTAATTTTGCTCCTTTATTAGTCGACCTATTTTATATTCCTATGAAACAGAATTTATTCATAACCGTCTACATGAGAAAAAAAACTCTTGCTTTGGCCATCATCTAGACATTAAAGATATATCGACGACGTTTTATCAATTAACAATAGTTACTTTCATTTATATGTCGACTTAATATATCTCACTGAACTGAAATAAACTGACACTACAAAGTTTGCCACATCTGTTTCAGTTTTGGATGTTTTATTTATTATAGATGAAAAAGGCCAACTAATAATGAACAGTATGACAAAAGGGATGACTTCAGGTTTTCCATCGTCAACTTCTCTTCTTTATGTTCCAAAATCACCTGAATATGGTGTTTATGTCTCCCAAATGATTCCATAGGCAAGAATATGGACTGAGTATGCTCAATTTTTAAAGCGAGGCAGGCTACTAAACAAATAAGATAATGTTACGAAGATTTCAACAACACCGTATAAAGTCAATTTTTTGAAATTTTTTTAAAATTATAATGACCTTGTCTGAAAATACAATCTATCGTTGGATCGTACTTGCTTGACATGATTCATACCATTTCTTAAGTCGTTGCTTTTATTTGAAATTTGACTACGGTATATCCGTATATCTGATCAATTTAATACATAGGGCTAACGGCAGATGTGACCGGTCAACATGGGATGCTTACTCCTCCTAGGCACCTGATCCCATTTCTGGTGTTTTAAGGGGGTCTGTGTGTTTGTCCTGTTTACAATTCGTTTTGTTTACTGGATTTATGAGATTAATCACTGTTCGTAATCTTCACCTTTTACATTATTATATTAATTCTAATAAAGTTTTGATGATTTTTAAAGGCATATTTTCTTGTATAAAAAAGGATATTCAATGGATATTCAATGCTTTTTGGTTTTCTGAGCGTTAAAATATGAAAGAATAGATTTAACAGTTCATTGCCGTAAAATAATTGCAGAAACACACACCTGTATTTTTGATGCTTTTCTTTTCACAGTGTGAAAATATATCTCGGCTTCATTTAACGTAATAAAGTCCTTCTAGCATTTTTCTATTTAAGTATTTCTCTGTATATGAGAAAGAAAATGTAATAAAATTACATCAAAAATGAAATACATGGAGATAACGAACAGTATTCAAGCTCAAAAGTCCATTAAACAATACAAAAATAGGAGCAGAGCAAACACAGACCTCCAAAACATCAGAGGTGGGATCAGGTCTCATGGAGGAGTGAGCATCCCCCGACCGGTCACACCCGCCGTGTGCTCCTTGTCATGATCAGGAAATAACGGGAAAATCCGTCGACAATTCAGTGTGTAAATAATGGCCTAACAATTAGTATGAAAAACGTCAGTCAGCATTTGACTCAATGATAAATTGTATTTGCTGATCATTATATCGACCATAGAACTTAAGAAATGATGACTTTAAACGAGACTGCTGATATTCTTGTTTCATCAACTTGTTTGTCAATAATTTTCCTCGTTTTAGAAATTGTACATACGTAGAGCATGCTCTTGCGTATCGAATCAACTGAGAATTTCTAAAACGAGGAAAAAATTATCATTGAGTCAAATGCTGACCGACGTTTTTCACACTTATTGTTAGGCCATTATTTACACACTATCATGACAAGGAGTACACGGCGGGTGTGACCGGTCGGGGGATGCTCACTCCTACATGGCACTTGATCCCACCTCTGATGTTTAAGAAGTCCGTGTTTGCTCTGCTCCTATTTTGTATTGTTTAATGGACTTTTGAGCTTAAATACTGTTCGTTATCTCCATATATTTCATCAAATTAATAAAACAATGATTTATTTTAAATTCTGTGTCCATGTCCCTTTATTTTTATTGTCTGTAGTATGTAAGCTTTATATATACACCAAAACCGACATTAAAGTTTTGACAGCAAGATATAAATGCAGATACGCAACATAATGAATATACTGTACACTGGTAACCCAACACCCTCGGTAACTTTGAAAATTTCTATTCAAATACACAAATGTATGTCTATTTAAACATTGCGAAGGACATATATTCAGTTATTCCTCTCTTTTGGAGAGTCAAGACTCTTGTTTATTGGTATAAATTTTCTGCAAAAGGAAGTAAGTATTCATTTCATTGTAAATTATTGTCACATGAAGAAAATAGTAAAAGGAAAGTGACACGAGTAAAGTCGTAAACCATGCTTTCCTTTCCTATTTTCACCACAAAATAAACTGTTAGTAACTGTAACATGGAAACAACGGAAAGAAAGAAGGCGGCCAATTATCGATATGTATTTCTTTGTTCTTTATTGTGGCATACAACTACCATTGTTTGGTAAAGTAGGTCTGAAATTTTTTAACCTGAAATGACATACAGTTTCCTGTATTTCTAAGTCTACTGCACATGCAATCATTTTTGAACTACTCTAAGAGTATATCTTTTAATCTTTTATGGAAATCAGAGAAGGATTAAATTAAAGTAAGCTTTTAAATGACCTATTAAAGCATTTAATATTTTGTTCCATAAAATTACCTGCATTATCTACTGATTTTTTCCCGCGAATGCGAACAGTGTGCATGAAATGCTCTTTGCTTTAAAAATAAAAAAAAATTAAAGTCTTTCAACGTGATCAGACAGTTTTAAAACACATTACTGACTAGACAAGTTCATTTAATTTTCTTTAAAAATCAGGTATAGGAATTATTAATAGGAGAAAACCAGAAAATGATCGACAAGCAATTAAATGTGCACAAAAAATTCAGGCCTGTGGAATAAAAAGGAAGCCAGAGAACTGTCCTCTTTTTAATCCGAAATTTGTTTTTTGTTCATTATTTGAATGAATATTTTTTGCTTGCTAATTTTTTTCCGGGATTTCTTTGCTTTTTATTATTTTTATGGCTGACACATAGAAAACGATGCTGCATACATGAAAAAGGGATCACAAGGTGAATACTACTTTTTTAAAAAAAATTCTAACGATTTCAAAAAGAGAATTTTCTTCTTTAGGGGATTGTCTCTTAACTGTTCGGCTGCTGTGCCTTCAATAATGAATGTAAGTAAACATAACTGTTTATTGGTTTTTGCTTTTAACATGCTTATATAGGCAGATAATTACGATACTGTAAAAGCAACATCAAAATAAGACTTTTTGTAGATAGCTTCTGACATTTTATGCTGTTTGTTATGCTTCCTTTTGTTAACTTTTTAATATTTATATTTTCCCGATAAACCTCATGTCTGTTTTTATCATTAGACAAACATGTAATGGATATTACTTTGCCTTTTCGACAGGTAAAACATCTTAAAATGTTCACTTACGAAATTATGCAGAAAATTGCAGTCGGATTTAGCAAACATAAAAGAAGCATGTTATTCTTTTGACGATGTGTTAAAAAAATTTATTATCTAATATTGAAAAAACTTTGAAAGTCAACACGTAATACAATTCCGAACGATCTAGATAAAATAAAAAAAAATAACTTAAGTTTATTGTAATCAATAATTTAGATAAAAACAAGGAAGCTGAGGTCTATACTAATGCTGACCTATTGATAAACTCGCCACGCAAAATTTTGGAGTTTTGAGAACTCACCAAAATCACAGTAAACAGTCCAAAAAATATTTAACAAGAAATTAAAATAGCTCTAAAAAATTTCGGAAATCAGAACGAATGTTTAGAAAATATGGTTTAAGTATCTTTAAAGAAGTACGTGTCAATGAACGAAAATATAAAAAATATTATAGAATATTATAAAAACTTAGTCATGAAAATGTTGTTTTTTTTTAAATTTAATGAGAAGCAGTGATCCAAAAACTTTTTAGAAAATAATAAATAAAAGACTGATCAACAAAAATGAGATATTTCCAAATCATTCGTAAAATTCATGAGATGGGATAAGGTGCCATGAAGGAGTGAGCATCCCCTGCCGACAGGTCACACCCGCCGAATACTCCTTGTCGTGATCGGGAAAAATGGAAAAATCCGTCATTGTGTCAATAATGGCCTAACAATTAGTATGAAAAACGTCCGCATTTGATGTAGTGATAAATCGTATTTGCTGACAAGGTCATTGTATCGACCATAAAATTTGCGAAATGATGACTTCAAAGACTGTTAATATCCTTGTTTCATCAACTTGTTTGTCAATAGTTGGCCTCGTTTTAGAAATTGTTCATACGTAGAGCATGCGCTTGCGTATCGAATCAAATGGGAAACAAAAACCCTATGTGCAGGTGATAAGGGTATCTTGCTACATAAGTAAGGGAAGTTGACGATTGAAAAATTGAAGTCATCACGTTTATCATAAAGCTTTGTTGTTAGGATACCATTAAAGTCTTTTTCTAGTAAAATATCCAGATATGAGACAGATGTGTCAGAGTCTGTGATATCTTTCATTTCAAAGTTGTCGATATATCTAAATGTTAAGTTGAAGTTTTTTTTTCTTCTCCTGAAGAATAATATCTTCTGCTAGTCTTTTGTCACATATATGTATGTTATTTAATATTGTTCTCAAATCAGCAGTTTTACTTGAAGCTTGGATTCTTTGTAATATTTTGCCTGTTTATAAAAGTAAGGGGAGCGACAAAGCCCCAAAAAATTATATATCCATTACTTAACTAAGCTGCATGGGTAAATTATTTACATTTATCTTAGCTAATTAACGATTTGATAATTATGCTGATCAATATGATATATTGAACGAAAGTCAAGGGGTTGCAGATCAATAATTCTAAAATATATAATATTTTTGCCTTACAATCATTAATCGAATCATCTATTTTGCTGAAAAAGAAATTGTGTGTTAATAGATTTAAAAGCTGCATTTGACAATGTATAGAGTGTAGGACTATGGCAAAATTTATTCAAAATGGTATTTCTGGAAAATGGTTTTGATGTGAAAATGTACTCTGAAAGCAAATCGAGAATAGCTGTTAATGATATGGTTACTGAATACTTTCCATGCGAAATAGGGGTGCGACAAGAGGAAACCTATTACATTTTTATTTGCTTCATTTCTATATGATGTAGAATCCTTTATAATCACATATAATAACATATTTTTAATCACATATAATAACATATGTGTTTAAACAATATCATGCGAGATTGAGCAAGAACTTGTTATTAGAGAAAACCACACAGATCTAAATTGTTGATGTTTAATGGCGAATAATGGCCATGGCAGTACTACAATTTTCAGTTATCAACAATTACAATTATTTACTGGTTACAATCGTAACCAAGGTTACCGACCCAAGTACATTGGGCGATTTTGGCAACCTAAATGGCAAATGGCAAATACATGTAAATGAAAATACACAAGAAATAGGCAAATATAGAAATGAATATGAAATAGGCAAATATACAAATGAAGCTGTTAAACAACATACACTGTACTGGTAAATACTACATTGCAAATGATTCATCCAGTCTTACAAAAATAAGCAAATTGAAATTTCACACATATTGAAAATAATTATGTAAAGTTGTAGCGAGCCCTGGGAACAGATGCTCACTATGTGTCCACCGCCATAATGGCGGTAGCTGAACGCTTATGATTAAAATAACCCCCCCCCCAAAAAAAAAAAAAAATAGGCAAAAGCACATAAATTAAACATAAAATACTAAAACAAATGAGCATAAAACAATCACATAAACTACAGCAGCATCCATTTAAGTGTAATTTACATTATTTAGTCAGCGAAATAGAGTGCCATGGCCATTTTTAAGCAGAAAAAACTCTCACCCCTGACATTATAAAATTGTGCAAAGCTTTTCTCAGTTTCAACAAAGATCTGATTGCCTTGCTCTGACAAGTGCACTCCATCCTCTTTAAATAAAGTATGATCAACTGAAGTGAACTCTGGGTACCGAATATATCCCCCTTGATGTGCCAGAAGTTTCTTTGCAACATAGCTATTAACTCGAACCCTTGCTTTATTAAGAGCATGGTTGTCACTAGCATCACGCCAATTCAATCTAGGTAATATCTGAGACCAAATAATTTTCGTGTTTGGTAACAGTACCAAAAGTGAATCTAAAGAATTATTTATGCTATGAGGCAAATCACATGATGGAATTTGACCAATGTCATTGCCACCGCAATGTAGAACCAGGAATTGTGGAGGATCTTCATACCTTAGCATTAATTTGATTTTGGGGAGATGTCGCCATCTCATGCCGCCTTTTCCCTGCCACAAGATATTTGCCTTCAATGTGGATAACCCAAGATTGGACCCCCCATTTTGTCTAGCATGACCAAAAGCAAGCCATATTATAAATGATCCAATAATCCATATTCTTACACCTTCTGAAATATATGTAAACAAAAATGAATATACCAAAAAATAAAATTTTGCAGACTGGTATGAGAAAACCTATCAAGCTATTCTGCTTGAGGTGCCAACAGTATCACAACCAATTGAGTCTTTAACTATCAATCAAATTTGAGGTTGGTATTCTTATATATCTCTTATATATGCTTTTGAACCCCAACATGCTAATTCTTGAATTTGATCATCTGACATGCCATTAATTGAAGCTGTTGTGGCTCCACCTATCCTAAAAGAATGCGACTTGTACTTACTATTGTCTACCCCAAGGCATGACAATGACTTCTTCAAAATGGCATTAAATTGATAACGCGTTAATGGTGACCTGTCAAAATGACAGAAAAAAGGGCTTTAGTTACGGGACGTTGAACTGAATATTGTTTCAGCAGCTTGACTGGACAGATCTTTCGCTCAACTGCAGGTAGAACCAAAACAACCCCCTTTCCAAACTTGTCAGTTTTAGAATGAGACAAATAATTTTTTACATCTGAATTGTCCTGAGAGAATTGGATGCTTGCCGCATCCAAGGCATGAGAACTACTGCTTTTCTTATTATCTAACACCAACTCACCAACCCTAAATAGGCCAAAAATGAGCATAAAAAAACTTCTGAAAACAATGACGTTTCATAGGATGATTTACAAACAATTGGGAGTAAGTCAATATCTCTCCCAACAATTCTGGTGTAATGGGCAATCTAGCATCCACTGGACTTTGCAATCTTGACATACCTGCCACCATCTTTTTGATAACAAAGTTTGGGGTGGGGTTCTGGGTACCAACAAGTTTACATTTAAAGCTTATACCTGACAGATAGGTCCTTACAGATACAGATGACAGTCCCTTTAATGAACAACTTGCTACAAATTCTATTATCTGTTTTTCATCAGGAGGCCAAAACGGATGTAACCCACAAGATAACCTGAAACAATCAAATTCTGCTAAACCTGTTTGATAAGCAAGTCTTGTATTTGGTGAAATTGAACTCTGAACTAATCTGTCAAAATCAGTCTGGATATAACGGTTGGAAAGGAATCTGGAATTGATGTTGGCTCCAAGTCCGCCTGAGGCGCAAGTGACCGAAAGCACTGAAACAGACAACGAGATAAAGCATCAGCAACTTCATTATGAACACCTAAAATATGACATGCCTTGAACTGGATATTGTTTAACATGGAATGAAGTACCAAAGGAGCGAATTACGCACATAACACGCTTAAACTTTGAAGATTTTTTGTTCAAAATTGTTACTAAGGCCTCATTGTCCATCTGGAAGACTATTTTTTGCTGAATAATTGACTTCCCCAAGCATGAATTGCCAAGACTATTGGAACAAGTTCAAGAAATGTGATGTCCCTGATTATTTCAGTACCAGCCAATTCACTTGTCCACTTGAAAAACAACCAATGATTCCTAAAGAAAGCACCATAACCTAATTCCGAATTCCCTGCACTGTCAGTAAATAATTGGAGTTGATCATCGTCTACCCAGTCAATTTGTGGAAAGTAACAGCAGCCATTGAACAAATCTAAAAATGAAAGCCAAACATTCAAGACCTCTTTAACTGCCACAGAAACCCTGATAAAGTGATGTGGTTTAGGAACCCCTTGCATGACATCATAAATACGCCTAGTGAATGCCCGACCTGACGGTATGACACGCAATCAAAAGTTCATCAAACCTGCAAGAGCCTGAAATTCCTTTAGAGTAGCCTTCTTTCTTGCCATAAAACTGTCCTTTAAGCTACTTAACTTATCAACTGGGATTCTTATCATCATTTCAACCGAATCTAACTCAAAACCCAAAAAGGTTAGGAAAGTTGAAGGTCACACTGTTTTATCATCGGCTAAGGGGACACCTAACTGCTTGCAAAGTCCCACAAACAATGACATAAGTTCATCACAAGTATTACTACCTGCTCTACCTGGAAACAAAAAGTCATCTAAGTAATGCACCGCAGATTCCTGTCCAGACTGTTGCTTCAATATCCACTCCAAACATGATGAAAATTCCTCAAAAAGACTACAAGACACTGAACATCCCATAGGCAGATATTTGTCAAAGAAAAACTTATCATTTATTTTAAAACCTACAAGCTCAAAATCCGACGGGTTAAATGCAGACTTGAGGTCCATTTTATCCATCAAGGCTCCCTTACCCAACAGACTTAGTAATCTAACAGCATCATCTAATGAGGAGTAATTAACTGAGCAGAAAGATGAATCAATAAATGAATTAACACTTGAATTTTCAGGATAAGATAAATGAAGAATCAACCTAAATGAGCCATCCTTTTTAGGTACTAAACCTACAGGTAAAAGCCTACAATTAGGAAGGGGTCTTAATCGGAACGGGCCAGCAACTCTTCCAGGATAAATTTCTTTAAACACTTTCTCCAGAATTTCAAGCTCATTATCTCTAGCTGACTTTAAATTAGAACAATTAGTAGCTACCATTGGACCATTGTAATTTAGTTTGAAACTTTCAGAAAACCCCTTTAGCAAAATTTCTGAACTCTTCCTATCATAATCAGAGTTTTGTAAATAAGTTGCAAGAACTTCCACCTTAATTGAGAAAAACCTAGGCCCTGTAGATTGTGGTACACTGGGGAATCGTGCTCTGGGCTGTTGGGTTGGTCTTGATGCAGGTACCTGGCTCCTGTATTTGTAATGGGTATCTTTGACCTGAAAAATCTCTAGAAGCATATTGATTTTTAGAAAACGGGCATATACACATAACTGATGGATGAGGGCCGCTACTGCTCAAACATTTATACAAATAATGGCACTGCTGTTTTACACAAACCCAATGATTGTTATAGTCATAGCATTTGAGACCCCCCACCCCACCCCCCGCTGAAGGTCTCATCCGAAGGACCCGCAACTTTCACTTCAAAGTGCCGAGCGCATAGCAAAGGAACAGTTGCTACCCATTTTTTTTATCGACTTAGGTCAGTCGCGGCTGAGATTCGAACTCACGACCTCCCGATCACGGAGCGAGCGCTTTAAAAAGGATGTACACCCTCTAATGTTTTTTATTACAATAACAAAGAAATTGACATTTTCAAACATTTCAAATATCTTAATTGGAGTTATATTCCCTTCATCTGGGCCATTTAAGACAAAACAGTATGGAACCGAAAGAACCTACAGCTATGTACATTTATGGTATTTTCAAGAAAGGTAACTAATTACAACCTTCTCTTGATTGTATTTGTTTGACAAGATAGTTGTTTCAATTTTGTTATATGGTGTGAGGTATGGGGTTATGGTTTTGTTGAAATAATAGAAAGAGTACATCTAAAATTCTGTAAACTGCTTTTTCATCTAAACCCAAGCACTCCCAATTTTATGATTTATGGTGAGTCGGGGAGAGTACCTTTAACTGTACATATCAAAACAAGAATTATTGCAAATGGTCAAAACCTTTACATTGAAAACAATCAAAATATTGCTATATAATGTATAAACTACTGTGTTTAATTTGACAATGGTAATAAATCTAAATGATTAAATAATTTGAAATCAATTTTAGACAATTGTGCATATACATGTAGTAATTTATGGATTCAATAGTACCCGGCTAATTAAAAGTTTAAAACAAAAATTACAAGTCAACATCAATGTAACGCGCGGATGCGCTAACTGGACTGTTTTCAACAAGTCAAGAACTCCATTGAAAGTTTATAAATTTATTTCACAGGACACAGAAACACAACAATACTGTTCAATATTCACAAAATCTCTGGTGTTTCATAAATTAATAAAAACCTCTATAACTGGAGTCTTATCCAGTAATAGCGAGCGCAGCAAGCGGCGCGAAGCGCCGCTCGTCACTGCGAGCTATAACGACAACGCCTGGGCGAAGAGAAAATTCGGACTACTGCACATTCATTCAATAGAATTTTTTTCCGCAGTAATTCTGGACCCACAATGCATCGCTTCTTGTTCTCGCTGCTAACTTCGTTCGCGCGGGAACAACAACTAAAAATTCACACAAAATAAACTCACCTTAATTTAATGGATATTGCATACAGATAGTAGATCAAACGTTCTTTATTAAAATCATTGCACTTTTTAAACTTTGTTTAGGAAATGCAGCTAACATCCGACGTCATGTGACGTCACAGTCTAGACGTTCCAAATGTCTCGTGCGGTTTGAAGAGGCGGATCTTAACGAATGAAGCGAACAATGCGCTCGCCCCAACGGTCGCACCGTCAACATATTAAAAATTCATGTGCAAGTCTAACTCTCATAGACCTAATAAAAATCCTGGTAATCCTAAGTATAATCCCAAACTGGTAATAAACCAGTAAACTTGAAAATCTAAACCAGTAATATACTTGTAAATAAACATTATTCAATCTCTGAATAAAGTTTTCCCCCACACCACTTAATGTTATCGAACTATTAACCTAAAGAACTAAATTAAACACACACCTTGATACAGTGCTGTAGACTACTGTTCAAACGCTACAACTCCCCGTTCTTACTATAGATACGTCATTAAATACTACGAAATTACGTAAAATGGGTAGACTTTACTTTACCGGTCCCCAGAGATCTAGATCCACGCGCGAAACTTTGACGTCACACACGTTGCTAAGTTCCAGTGTTTACGGCGGCCATTTTGATATCGCTTGTAAAAAGTTGGCGAAAATGTTTCGTATAAATTACTAACAAATAAAACCTACCTTAGATCTGAAAGTCATCCAGACTGTTGTTGAGGGTTGTTGTGAGGTCAGCTAAAGGTGTTCGTGATTTTTTCAAAGGCGGAATGGTGGGATCGGAAATGAAATCAGCTTTTTTTGGCTTGTACACTTCAGAAATCAGGTTCAGAAAGCAAATGAAAGGGTCAGGGGAGTCGTTTAAATATAATTTTCTGATGCAGTATTGGGAAAAGTAGCTGTCGTATAATGTTTTCTGTGATCCGTTTTTTGGTAAGGATTTCTTTAGAGCTCTCCAGGTGGATTCTATAGTATTTGTATGGGCACCAGAGTCGGGATCGACGAAGTGAACTGAATGGTTGACAGTCAGGTGAGTGAAACCTTCCGAGTTTAGGGAACTGTAAGCCCTCCAGCAGTCACTGATAATTGTTGTTCCAGGTTTAATGTGCTGTTTTATTATTGTGATTAATGTATCAGCTGTTCTATCTTCAACGGTGGTGAAAAAACACTTCTTAGAATCCCGTTCAATTCCACCAAACACCCACACCCCGTCAACACGCCTACCTTTATGAAACTTTCTCTTCCCGAACTTGCTTTCGTCGATTTCAACTACAATTCCCGGGCCTCCAATGACATTATTTCCGTTTTTTTTGTAAAATTACATCACATACCTCTCTGGCATAATTATACCAGTCTATTATGGTACGTTCGCTAATTTCCAGTTCGTGAATGACGAATTCTTGGTTACACTTGTCAACCCAGAAATAAGTAATATAGAGGATCTGCTCTAAGGTTAAATTATGATTTTCGAACCACGATCCTTTACGAATTGATACCTTTTTGTGACATTTTTTGTTGGAGCATCTCCATACGTAGCAATCACGGCTGAATGAAGTGTCCCTTCTCAAACCAAAACGTCCGAAATCACAAAATTTACATACACAGTCTTTCAGATTAATCAATAAATTTAACTGAATTAACCAGTCAATAATTATTTCGACATTTTCGAATATTTTTCCAAGATCTTTCAATTTGTATGGCATATCGCAACGTGCATTTGTTTACAAATTCATCTGTCAAACTACTGCGCAAACTCCGCACGTGCAGTGATGACAACGGCGTTTTTGAGAACAGTTGATTATATTTTAATGTAAACATAAGTGTTTTAATGTAATATTCTGTTTTCAAGTTAAAAACTTTCGTTTAAAACGAAGTTTTTAACTATGAAATTTTGTGTAGATTACGAATCTGGGGCCAAAAATGCCAAAAAACGCTTATTTTTGATTTTTACGACGGCTGGCGCCGTCGTATTATATAGTGGAAACGCCTACGGCGACACTATATTTTAGCGCGTTTTTCTGGGGACCGGTAAAGTAAAGTCGTTCCCGTAAAATACGTTCACCAATCAGAAACATCGCGCACCTGATCATCAACCAATCACAGCCGATACGCGATACCCCAATTCCCACGGCAACGAAAAGGTATGCACATGTTTCACCAGAAAATAGAAACAAGTAAAATATTATAACTACTTTATGAACAAAGTAAATTTCGAAATAATTATAAAATATTGACATACAATTAATTAAATAAATCGCCGCTTACAACTTTTCACATCTTGAAATAATGCATTATGGGAAATCGCACTTCCGGAATAACAACCATGCGGCGAAAACATACCAGGTAACAATATTTACCGAATAATAGCTAAATAAACACTGTTTTATTTAGATCACGTAAACAATATAGGAAACTATAGATAACAATTAGTTCAACATCATATCAGCATTAAAGTCTTAAATGGCAAAGAAAATAATTTGTAGTTGGCAATGCACATCGCCTGACAGCAATCGGGGGTCATATCAAAACACAATTTAAAAAAAATATTCAAGTGATATAGTAATAAGTTAAAACATCGTGATTATAATATCGCAGTCACTACATCTGACACAATCAATTTCAACAAAATTGGAAATCAAATTGCGATGATTCTTCAAAGGTGTGATTATGTAATAAATTTTGGATGTCAATTTCATGTAGATAGTGTCTTCAGAAATCATAAGAAACAAATTTTACCTAGATTCCAAACTTCAAATCATAAATTACTAATTGAAACGGGATGATGGAAAGGGATAACAGTATAATAATTAGTTTCTGCACACCCAAGTGAAATATTATGTAAGAGATACGACGGGTAAAGCTGTGTGTCTGCCCCAATATACCACTTTTGTTTTGCCATCCTTGACCATCATTTGATCCGCCATCTTGAATCGAAAAATAAATTTTCTATGTCAAATACGAAATTAACTAAATACCTGCCAAAAACCAGCAACCACCCCGACCGGGGCAAAGTTATACACCGCAGTCGTGCTCGCCGACAGCAAAGGGAAGTGGCTAGAGCAAAAAGCAACCCTGCCAACAGAAAAAGAAATTAAATGGCGGGTAAAGGGTGAAGAAACGTGCAAAGAGGGATACAAATGGCTCAAATCTAACTTTAAATCTAAAAAGAAGTTAGGGAATATCTGGCTCTACGTGTGATTTGTAACCTGCGACTTGACTGCCAAAAACAAAACGTATATAGCCCTAACCCACGAAGATGACCGAGCTAAAGAGTAAGCGGCTGACTATCTACAAAAAACCCGAGAACTTGTGAAATCTTACCCTGGCTGCAAAGTAACATTCCTAGAAACCCCCATCTACTCCATAAAAGATTGGAATAAGCATAAAGGCCACAAAAACCCAGACTACTTTATCGAACAGGACAAAAAACTAGTAGATCAAATTCACCAATTAGATGAGAAAATTCGGCAATTAAACCAGGAAGAGAGAACTTACTCCCCCATATTTAGCATAGATCTTATAAAAAATTCAAAAACAATAAAGAACAAAAAGAAACACACAGAACTTAAACGAAAAACGCATATTTTTTGGCTCTACATAGATGGAATTCACCCAGGTCCGTTACTTGCAAAAGTTTGGCTAAGAAAGATTGCAGAACAATCGGTCAAGGACTGCTGGACATCATAGTAAATAACCCCCCTCCCCCCACTGCAAGCAACATAAACCTATCCCAGTCAGCGAGGATTTCCCTCACTACACTGGTCCGCCTTACACGTAGTCAGTGTGGATTTCCCACGCTATACTACTAGTATTACCTATCCCCATTTCAGATAGAAACGCAGCAAATTATTAACGTTCAATTCAATTCAATTCATTCCAGTCAGAGAAGATTTCCCTCACTATACTGGATCGCCTTACATGCAGTCAGTGTGGATTCCCCACGCTATACTGCTAGTAATATAGAACCATGGTACTTCGAATCAGTCAGCGAGGATATTCCTCACTATACTGAAAACTATCAATAATTGGTGCAGTAGTAGTCAATTTGAAAATGCATACAAAATCACTGTTTATTATCCTTGTCTTATCAACTTGCATCGGTCTTAATAACAAAAAACCTTGGCCCAAACATCAAGAAAACATAAACTTCCTCAATTCAAAACTCACACCATACAGTAGAAGACCAATCCAGCTACCCGTAAAAAAACAACCAAGTACAGCAATCTTGCTCCTAATTATTATACAAGCAGGCGATATCGAGGTCAGTCCAGGACCCAGAGCCGCACACATCTTCCCATGTGGGTTATGCGAGAGACCAGTGACATGGTCTAATGAAGGAGTATGTTCCGATTGCTGCGGTGTCTGGCACCACCGCTCATGTATTGAGCTATGTACAATGGACTATGAACTCTTACACAGATCCAATGTCCAATGGATGTGCTGTAAATGTGACAGCCTAAACGTACCACTCTTATGAGATTGAAAATACCAGTTACTATGAACCACTAAATTCCGATGAAAGTTTCCTGGACTCATTTACATCGAGATTCAGTCCACTAAAAACAATTAACCCAAAATTAAACATGCAAAGTCCATCAATGAGATCAAACACAACACCAAAAGGTCCACACATCAGTAAAAATTCGACGGATCCAATCCAACATCTACCCAAGAAACAGAACCTAAGAATACTGACTGTAAATTTCAGAAGTATTCGTGACAAAACAGAATTTAAAACAACAATATCCTATACTAAACCAGACATTGCGATTGGAACAGAATCTTGGCTAAAGGGAATAAAACCGGGTAAAAATCCTACAAAAGATGTAATCAAGTCATCAGAAATGTTCCCAGATAACTACACATCCTTCCGAAATGATAGAGGCACATTGGGAGAGGGACTGTTTATCCTAGTAAAGAAAAAACATAATAGCCACAGAACAACCACAGTATGTTACAGCATGTGAAATAGACTGGATAAAAATTAAACTTAAAAATGCTAAAGACCTATTAATAGGTGCATTCTATATGCCTCACAGAAACATCAACATCAGAGACGAATTAGAGAAATCACGCAAAATAATTTCAGAAGATGGACAAAGTAACATTATCCTAGCTGGTGTTTTCAACTGCCCAGACATATTATGGGATAACTTAAGGCTCAAAAGAAACGCCACGGATAAAGAAGTACAGAGTTCACTGGTAAATGTCACATCTCAAGCAGGACTCACCCAAATACAAAGGGAAAATACTAAGGGAAATGACGTATTGGAATTGGTCTTCACAACAAACCGTTAAATAGTCAAAACGTTAACTGTAATACCCGGCATTTCGGATCATGCCATAGTTATCACAGACATATATACAAAGCCGTTCTACCAGAAACAAAATCCTCGGAAAATATACATATGGTCAAAAGCAAACTGGGAAGGAATGAACAAAGACCTAGATGAAACAACTAATCTATTGAAAGAACTGGAAACACAAAACCGACATGTTGAAAACTTGTGGCAAACCTTCGAAACCAACCTATTCATTAGCCTGAATAATAACGTACCAACAAAAACATTAAAATCGAACAACAGGCTTCCATGGATTAACCACAATATCAAAAAGATGATAAAAAAAGAAACAAAACTTGTGTAATCAAGCACGAAGAACAGGGTCATGGACAAATCACAAACACCATCAGAAAGAACGCAAAAGGCAAATTAGGAAAGCAGAATGGAACTACATAAACACAGCAATCCTAGAGGGTATGGAAAAGAACAACTCACAGCCATTCTGGAAATTTGTCAAATCACGGAAACAGGACAATATTGGAGTAGCACCTCTTAAAGATAAAGGGCATTTAATTAACGACAGCAAAGAAAAAGCAAAGCTCCTTTTGAGACAATTTTCATCAGTCTTTACAAAGGAGAAAGTAGAAGTAATGCCCTCAACAAACATCAACCTTAAAGCAGGAATAAAAAGAATCATTATTAGGGAAGAAGGTGTGGTAAAACTGCTAAGAAACATCAATCAACCAAAAGCAGCTGGACCTGTTAACATCCCAAACAGAGTCCTAAAACAATGTGCAGACCACATAGCACCATCATTGTCGATCATATACCAAAAGTCTCTAGATACTGGGAATCTACCAAAAGACTGGCTCAGCGCAAATATATCGTGTATTTTCAAAAAAGGAGATAGACATGCAGCCGAAAACTACAGACCAGTCTCTTTAACGTCAGTACCTTGCAAACTACTGGTGCATATTTATGTCGACAAATGATGAAACACCTGGAAAACAATAAAATATTAACATCCTTGAACCATGGCTTTAGGTCCGGATATTCATGTGAAACCCAGCTCACTATAACCATACATGACATGTTGAAATCCTACGATAATGGCCACTAGGTAGACATAGCAATTCTGGACTTCTCCAAAGCATTCGACACTGTTCCCCATGATAGATTCCTTCACAAACTTTACCAGTATGGGATACGAGGAGACATTCACACCTGGCTTACAAACTTCCTTACAAAAAGAACAATGAGAGTCCAGTTAGAAGGGGAATACTCAGATAATGCCAATGTGGAATCCGGGGTACCGCAGGGAACTGTGCTGGGACCAACACTTTTCCTCTGCCATACAAACGACCTACCCAATGCTGTAAAATCATCAGTACGGCTTTTTGCTGATGACTGCCTTTTGTACAGAGACATTAAATCCATCAAAGATCGGGACATACTACAAAAGGACCTGGACTAATTGGAAACTGGGCATCGGACTGGGGAATGAGATTCAATGCAAAGAAATGTTATATATTAAGTCTTCGAAAAAAAATTAATAGTCAGTACACCCTTGAAAACCACACTCTAGAACAAGTGGCATCAAATCCCACTGTCCAAGAGAATGTAGGAAAATGGCATACATTGCACTCGTAAGATCTATAGTGGAGTATGGAACTATATCATCTGGGACCCATACACCAAACAGGAAATATCTAAATTAGAATGTATACAAAGAAGGGGTGCAAGATTCATAATGAAAGATTATAAATCAAGGGAAGAGGGTACAATATCCAAGATGCTTAAAGAACTTCACCTTCCCTTATTACAAACCAGACGACAACAACAAAGGCTGATCTTTTTCTACAAAGTGGTTGAGGGGCAGATACCAGCTATAGCACCTGACCAATTCATTAAACCCCAAAAACAAAAAAGAAACATCGGACCTAAAGTTTTTGAAGATTATGAAACAATAAATATAATAGATAGTAGAGTAAGGAACAACAGCAAAGCAGTGGAAATACCAAACGCAAAAACAGACCAATACAAGAAAAAAACTCATTCTTTATGCGCACCGCAATAGACTGGAACCACCTGGAAGAAGTTGTCCGCGCCCCAAAGCTAGGAAGCTTCAAGTCTGCGCTACAACAACGTAGCGATTAAATGCGCCCTCCTCCCGTCACATTAAAGCCCCAAAGGGATTCTGTGACGTACAGATACAGATAACAGAATCTGCCTTTTGTGTGAAAACGATAAAGGTGACAAATTTCACTATATTCTTTGCTGTAAAAAGTTAAAAGATGAAAGAAAATTTTGTATTCCCAAATATTATTTGTCAAGACCAAATGTTTTCAAACTAATTTTATAAATTGTTTTCTTTTAAAAATGTAGGCTTATTAAGTAAATTTTGTTCGTTTATTAACATTGTAAGCAAGAAAGTCAAACCTCCTTGTTATTTATATTAGCAATTTAATGTAGTAAACACAATTTGTACACATATTAAATATTCTGCTCTCGCATATATGTCAATGTTATAATTGTAATATGTTAATAAGTTAAATAACAACACTAGAGATACTAGAACTGACAATTAGGGGAAACAAGCAGGACAGCAATGCTTTTTAAGGTCAGACGACACGTTCCTAGAAAATATGTAATTTTTTCCCAAGAATTTGTCATTGAAGTTTAACTTCCTAAACAATTTTCCTCACCAAAAATTGAGGTACCTTACCAGGCATTTGGGCAAGATACCAGAGGGCGATATTTCTTATATAATCTTTATGAGTAATCTTTTGAATTGCCAATGTCACAATTTTGGTGTACTTACTTTTTAAACATATTGAAAACAATGTAGAAATCACAAGAGAATGACAATTATGAATAATTTTTGATATAATACCAAGGTATACAAAAATATATTTGAGGAACGTGTCGTCTGACCTGAAATATATATTCTTCGAACAGTAATTAATAGTTGCATATTAATGCTTTTTGCCAATATGTTCTGATATTTAAATTGTGCAATTACAAGACTTACCTTTGAAATACGCTAGTATACTAAGTATTTCTTCACTATCAAAATGTTCCAAAATTTTCAAAATGCAGAACACAATTTAGTGATTCCTACACTCTAAGTGAAACATACATCAATTTAAATGCTCATTAAAATAACATTGTTTTTGAAAATATCTACAGGTGCCTATTCGAAAAATTATATGATAGATATGCATGTATGTTTACTTTTAATGTTTTTACATAATTTATATTGGTGCTAAAAAAATAATACTAAAGATGCAGTTTGATTTCAAATTACTCCTTTATGTGTTAGACTAAAAAATACACATATTTGTTCCAGAAAAGCTATGACTTTTTTGTTCAAGAGACGAATGTTTTGAAAGGTAGCGTCACCAAAGAAAAAGACGTAAGTAGACATTTTCCCTCTCTGATAAATAGTAGAATACATTGTATTTATTCATGTGTATATTAGCAGCTCTAAGTCGTGACAGATTAATGGAAGAGAAGTCTTGTATTTTCAAGTTCAGCCATTTTTCACTTTCACAAGTAGACTGATTTTTGTCATTTCCACTAAAAACTTTTTTTTAATTTAATTTTTTAATGGCAATTGTATTCAGCTGTAATTGATTACTTTTCCCCAAGCAATTAGATTTAAACAGTAGTCGTGAAAAATCGGATTAGTTGTTACTTAATTTAATCAATTACAGCTAAGAATATGACTGCTATCATGATTATTTTCTGATTGCTTTTGATTACTTATTCAAAAGTGCATTATGATATTGGAAGATTCTGTATATGTCAATATTTCTTAATATTTAAAGGCATACCCAATGATTTATCATTTTTAACATGGAATTCAAACCCCCATCCTTCACCCCCTCCCCCACCACTCTCACGACTGATGAAAGTATTAAAATGAAAAGGTATATTACTACCCTAACTGGTATGCATTTTCTCTAAATTTCTTTTGCATAAAGATATAAATTGTTTCCTGCTATTATCTTATTTTTTTTATTTATTTAACTGTTGATGATAATGATATGTAATCAATCCCACACTGCGTATATATCTATTTAATATGAATTAAAGCTATTTATCTGGTCAAAGTCTAAATAAATATAGTCACATTTCCGATAGCATTGATTGTTATACAAGCAAATAAAAAAGCTCAGTTGGCAAGTTTAAATATGTCCAAGACACCTTTTTAATTATTTTGATGTCAAAACTGGAGCTGAAGGGCCACGTAGTGATAGCAAACATGCAAATTATGCAGTTCAATAATTTCTGGAAAATACAAAAATTACACCCATTTTCTCAACACGTAGAACATTTAAGCAATTTATCATTCTTAAATGTATTTCAAATGTTTTAATGCATGTAATGGTTTCAAAATTAATGTAATTTAATCAATTACTTTTCAAAGTAATTGACCTTGTGTATGGTCTAGGCTCTAACTCTAAAACCCTTGACTGGAAAGCTCTAGCATTTTTATTGCAACATCTCATGTCCAAGTAGAACTTAGTGCCAGTGTTTGTGCCCTGGGTTCACTAGTTAAACCCAGTCACGGTAGCCTAGTGGTAGGGAGGCCCGGTTCGATTCTCGTTCGCCGCGCCGCGTCAAACCTAAGACGTAAACATAGGTAGTGACTGTTCCTTCGCCAAGCGCCCGGCATTAGAAAAGTAGAAAGAACTAAAATACTGTACAAGCATAAAAAACATGCTATTTTCTCCAAATGCCTGGACACCTATATTTTTCTATCCTAAATTATATTGTTGATCAATTTTCAATTAGAAAATGCATAACTGGTGTTTTTATTCGCATTTCCTGAAAGTATATTTGAGATTTGTTAATTTTCCCTATAAAATATGATTAACTATAATGATGAACTTTGAAGAAATTCCATGGGTAAATTCACGTTACTATGTGAAATCAGAGACAGTTTTGTGAGCATTTTCAATTACTTAAAAGCTGATTTTCAGAACCTGATATTCGGACTACCGTAAGCAAATTTGTTTTAGGAGGTTTTTTATCTTATTTTTGGAGTGATTTTATATGATGGTGAAATTTAGATCGAACTTTACTTTCAACACATTGAGTTTTTATCATTGTCTTTGAAATGTTTTATTTTTCTTGGCAAGAAAAACATCCTTCTCATTCTATTGAGTATTTTTCATTCTGCAAATAATCATGTGCCAAACTGTACCAAAATGTGCTGTTGATTCAAATACTATATCTATTTTAAATTTTTGTAGGGTGGAATTTCCTTCAGTGCCTCTTATTCCTCTGACAGATCAACACTACTAGTTGTCGATCAAAAAGTATGTTTTCATTAATAAAACCATAATGTGTATTATTTTGCATGCATAAAGAGAAACTTTTCCAGTTTGCTTTTAAACATATAGAAGGGCAATAATGGTTGCCCGCTTAGATTCTTAAAAAAAAAACTTTAATTCATTTCTTATATATATTTTTTTGTATCAGGAGACAAGCTTCACAGAATTTGCTTACGGGAATGTAAAGGTTTAAGTATCTCTTTTGATATAATTGTTAGTTCTGGTTTGATTTTGTTTTAAATGAGAAAATAAACATTTTTTCATCATATCTTAGGAACGAGAGAAATTCATTGATTACTTTGCAACTTTTCTTCTTTTCTTTTCTTAAGAAAGAGTATCGAGCAGATCATTTTTCAAAAACACAGGGTGTGAGTAATGTTTTATACATTTAATCATGATTCCTAAATTTTTAATGCATGAAAAACTTTGTTTTCTTGGTTTCTCTTTCTCTTATATTCCTTCTAAAATAATTTTAAAAATTCAACGTACGAAACACAACGTACTTTAATAGCTTTGCTTGATGCAAATTTTTTTAATATGTAATTTTTCTTCTTTATTATCAGCAAACGTTTCCAGTAGATCAACATTTAAAAAGACGTATAGTGAGTAATCATATACATATATATGAGCAATATTTCAGGGACACATATACACACAATAGTGTTAATATATATATATATATATATATATATATATATATATATAGAAAGCACAAAGAAATTCACTTTTATAAGGATACCCACTTCCACCCCAGCCCGGGGTTGAACTCTCGACCTACGGAATCTGTCTCCTAGCAGTACAGGAACAGCGCGCTAGACCGCTCGGCTATCTAGGCAAGTCAAAAAACTTGCGTTCGATGCCGATGGAATTCTCGCGGCGCTGCCCTACACTACACGGTCATTGAGAATGGAAGTGAGATACAGTTATTTGGACATTAGTTTTATTAGAGGATCGTTACCAATACACGTTGTAATGAAATTAATTTTTATTTATAAAGCACATTTTACACCAAGTCTTAAACTAACATAACTGCCCTAAGTGAAGAAATATTAATATAGAAAGCACAAAGAAATTCACTTTTATAAGGATACCCACTTCCGCCCCAGCCCGGGGTTGAACTCTCGACCTACGGAATCTGTCTCCTAGCAGTACAGGAACAGCGATATATATATATATATATATATATATATATATATATATATATATATATATATATATATATATATATATATATATATATATATAATCTATTTATTATTATTCATCCGACATCGGATTGAAAATTGAAATTTGGTTTAACAAGCTCTGTCGTATAGTTTAGCGCTCTGTAAATAAATTATATTTCTCAGATATTTTTGTAGGTATACCCATTGTATATATATATCTTTAAAGCAAGATACAATGAATGAAAACGATAATACATACCTACAGCTTTTTAATAAATTTCAGAACAGTTTTTCGCCTTTTATTCCAAAACCGGATTATCCTGGAGCAGAAGTAAGTGCAATTGAATGCTGTCTAACTTATTAAGCATTAGATAATTAGATAAACCCAACAGCAAGTCAATTAATATGTTTCATTTAAAACTTATTGGCTTCTTTATAAAAAAAAAAAAAAAACATTGTCTATTGTTTTTGTCGACAAAAACACATTTTGTGAACTGAATGATATTTTTTTTTAAAAAAAATATCACATTTCAATTTACAATTTGTAAACACCAAGATTTACACTTAACTTTTAAAGATTAAAAATATTCATACAATTTGAAATATAAATGCATTCTATTGAAAAATCTCAACAGATGACAGATTTTATTTTTATCTTATGCCAGTGTCCATTTTTCAACTCACTGTCAATATTATATCCTTAAATACTTCTAATTAATAACAATTATTTTCTTTTACTTTTCCATAATGATTGAAGGAATTTTATGAAGTCCAAATCTGTGCAACACCAAGGGACAAACATATTGTAAGTTCATACATGTACCTCTTCTATGACTACATGGAATATGAAGATAACGAACAGTAATCAAGCTCAAATGTCCAGTGAAATAATACAATATATAAGGAGAGCAAACTCGGACATTAAAGAACATTAGAGGTGAGATCAGGTGCCATTGAGGAGTAAGTATCCCCCTGTCGACGGGTCACACCAGTTTTCTCCTTGTAATTCCTCTTGTATGGATTTTTATATCCTTTAAATTGATCTCACTGATAGTAAGTTTAATATTGCACACACATGTTTAACTTTTCCTACTATATTATTTACCTACTTTGGAAAATAAAAAAGGTTATTTTCATTTTTTTCAAACATTACATACAGACCATACTTTCTTCATGGGAGCCAGATCCTGATTATTCAGATATGGAAGTAAGTATATTTTTATATACAACCAGTATTATTAGTTTACGTCTTTGAATATGCACGTCAATTTTCCTGTAAAATTACCTAATCCTGCTGTGGTTTGGATATTTTATATCATTTGAAATAAATGAGTTTTAAAAATATATTTGATATTTTATTGAAGTGAATGTTAACAACTTGAAATGGCAAATACTGAAAATAAATTTAAAGAAATGATTTTATTTTCTTTCGTAGGATGACACAGAATATGTTAATCTCAGGGAATACCACAGTATAGACAACAAGTTTCGAGGTAATTGTATCGACTTATAATACAGAATATAAATTACATATAAAAGAAATGATTTTTTTTATGAATCAATTACCCTAGACCATAACCTTACAACGGATTAAAAGAAGATTGCTATTGACATGTTTAAGCAAGAATGAAAGAGAAGTCTGATATTTGTCATAATTCCAGTTATTATTATTTTATTATTACCAAAGAATAATAATTATCAAGCACAGCGTATTTTTTTTATAAATAGAACTTTACCATGTGTGCAGTCATTTGTTTTAATTTATTAGAGGAAAATAATACATTTTTGATGTTGCTACGCAGCATCAATCAAGAGATATTTACACGTATATCAAAGGAAACAATGTTTAAAATATAATGTTTATATGCTGTTTATAGAAACCTTTATCAACATATATTGCACACATACAGTGATCCTTTCTATGGATAAATACTTGCTGAATAAGTATATATGTTGTTCCGATTTCAATGTGTAAAAGAGTTTTTCAAAAACGTTATTTTTTACTTTGATTATCTATCATGATTTATCTATTTATTCTTTTTTTTAATCGTCGTTCTCAAACACATGCCACGAGTTTTTATTTCATTCTACTTTTTTTCAAGTTTTAAATGCACACAGTTGTTTGCCTCGGTATGGATACCACAAATGGCTTGTAGACTGGTGTTTAGAGGGACTGGACATGATATATGGTTTTACATTGGACCCATTAAAGAAATGCATTGTAGTAGTCGGAGGTGATTTTAGTGAGGAGAGCAAGTCACTTCTTTATTCAAAAAATGCAGACGGAAAGTGCTACTTAGAATTTAGTAAAGGTTAAGCATACTACAATTTTATTTCATTCAATCTCCTGTATATATTAGATGTACTCTAAATCATGTTTAATCCCATGGGCTTAAAATGTAAATTCATCATAATATTTTAACTGGGAGAGGCGTGTCTAAACAGGGCTCTAATTGGCGACTAATTTAGTCCCCATGGCGCCTAAAATTTTTGATTGGCGACTAAAATTTTTCCATAAGTCGCCAAATTGGCGCCCATTTTAAATTGACTTGGCGATCTAAAAGAAGAGGAAATTATTTTTAGCAATGGACATGTCATGTTTTCCTAGGCACGTTTGGGTCCCTATATTCTAATAACTTTTAAGATTGGCGCCTTCGAAAAATGCCTGGCGACTAAAAATTTGCATTGGCGACTAAATATTTTTGATTAGCCGCCAGCTGGCGCCTAAATTTTAGAGGCCACTTAGAGGCATGCGAGATACTTAGTGAACAATAAGTGGAAGCTAAAGAGTTATAAGGTAAAAATTTAGAATTATGCCGATGATAAACTACAAAAATTACAATGGAATCGAAAACCTGATTATCAGTTTTAATTAAATTTAGGTATTTATCGGATAGTAAATGAAAAGGTGACAAATATAAAGTTGAAAGTTTATTCTGTATTCGTGACCTACTTCAGTTCAATATACTAGTATTTCATACCTGCGTAAAATTTAAAGGATACAAATCTCATCAAACAATTTACATGCACATTTGTCAATGGATAGGCATACTTTAGTAGTCGAATATACGGCTTCAAAGTCATACATGAAAAATTTTGAAAGGAAAGTTATGATCTAAAAATGTTATTCCATAAGGATAACGCAATTTAATAGTTATCTATTCTACAGCTTATGCGTGAGTAGCACATGGCATTAAGATATGTACGGAAAATTATTGAGAGGGAAAATTCAACAAAATGTGTTTAATTTCACCTTTTCAAACAATTTCGTGTGTGATTTTTTGGATTTATTGGATGTCATTTTTTTCCGAATTCGAACAGCTGGAGGTCTTCCTGTTAATGGGTGAACACAGAATATTAAAATATAGAGAAGACTCTAAAAAAAATGAAGCTATTGTCCAAAAAAAAAAAAATTCTGGATACGTTTTAATAATAATGTTCAGAAATTTAAAATAATTTATTATCTTAAAAAGCTGGACAAAACTATTAACAAACCTAATAAGTGCAAAATACAAAGTGATTTGGGTTTTATTTACCAGAACATTGTCATCGAAAAAAATTCTTTATTTGATTTTTTTTTCAATTAATGAAAACTGGAAAGCTGTGAGATATCCTTTGAAGAATAACACCAGAAAATACATTTCAAGGCTTAAAAAACACACACACAATCTTCATAAATTTGAATTCAACGAGTTGTTTTTTTTTTTAATTTCACATACAAAAAGTTAACAGTTAACAGTATTCTTTTTCATCAAAATTTAAAAATATAAAAACATTAATTAGTTATTTGAACATATCATCTACTAAATGACTGATATTTCTAATTTTAATTCTCATATTTTTCTTTTATTTCAACAGGAATGGTTGTCGACGCAGAGATCATTTTTCTCTATTTTTTGACTCAAGATGAAAAAATAGAAAATCTTCTGTCGTTTTTAAATGCGGTAATTTTGTTGAAATACATGTACTATTGTGTAAAGAGTCAACAAAAGGGCTGACTTTCCTCGGGCATGCATATCTTTATTACTATAAATACTCCTAGACAAGGTTTCTAATTTACTAAACACATCTTCCTATGTTGTTTTAGACACATAATTCATGAAAGATAATCAGGTTAAGAAGGAAAATCACAAAATTTAATCTTTCACTAGAAAAAATAGAAATACTTTTCCTGGTTTAAAAAGTATAAACTTTTACAGGATAAAACATATTTGTACTTGTAAAGCACTGATACCTCTGTATGGCAGGTCAAGGCCAGGGTTATGGTTTTTCGAATGTAGGGCAAACTCAAAGGTCAAGGTTCTGTGGTTAAAAATTCTAGTATACCAAGGTCTTGTCACAAGAAATACATGTACATGTGACATTTGAAAGCCTTAGCACCAACCGTTTACAAGTTTTTCAAAAGTTGGTTAAATGCTAAGGTCAAGATCAAAAGGTCAAAGATGAAGGTAGCCAAAGAAATGAAATGTTAAAGCCCTAGCACTAACAAAAGTTATGGCCAAGGTAAATGTTTGGAAAAATTTTGCAAAAGTAGATCATACTCCAAGGAAAAGTTCAAGAGGCCTTAAATTTGATACAAAAATAAAGGTCTTGTCACAAGGAATATGAGAAATATGAAAGCGTAAAGCCTATGTCACATTTAAGTCGATGGTCCGAGACTAAATTTTTCCCGTACCGTCGACTGAAAAAAATAATCGGCCGACACTAGTACCGGGCGACGTAGAGTAGTCACATTATAATTCCTAGGAACACCAATGCCTTTTAAAAGTAAAAATATTTATGTGTTATTGTTCGCTGGTCCGCAGTTTAATTTTCACCGTCGGTCGATATTTACGAAAACCCAATTCCTAAAAGTCGAACGACCAACGACCGACTTTAAAAACTGTCTGCCGGTGGTCGGACGGTGATCGAAGGTTGGTCGACGGACTATTCAACGACTGTTTCAACTCAAGGAATCGGCCACCGACGCAGAAAAAATTATAATTTGGCTGGACTGACACAAAATTGGTCAGCAGACAAAAAAGAGGTAAAAATCGGGCAAGACAACGGCCGATGAACTGCCGATTGTCGCCCGAAAAATCCTATTTTTTCCTTAAAATACCGTCGGCCGTCGATCGCTTTTGGAAAAGTTTTTGCGGACAACAGATTAACAGGCAAACAGATTAACAGCTAGACACATACACTGTACAAGGACTGAAAAAAGCTAATAATATTTGCCCCCGAATATTCGATTACGGGGGTATAAAATAAAGATGGATGTAGGCTTAATACATTTGAAAACAATGTTTTTCTACATATCAAATTTTGAAACATTTTAACATTGGAAATTACTTTTTTTTTCTTGCAATATTGGCTTTCGGTTTTCAAAACAAGGCACATATTAAATTTGCATTGATTACTAAATACATTCATCATATCACTTGTTAAAATGTTGCATTTTTGTATTAAATTTGATTTAGATTTCCGAAGATTTGCAATATAAAGAAGCTGAATTACATCTTGTTATGCAAATGGATACCAAACCAGAATCAGCGAAAGATATTTCAACTATAATACAAAAAACAAAACAATTTAGAATTCCAAAAGTTGTTCCAATCGCCAAACATAGCATAGCAATTAAACACCATCTAACAATATCACTTGAATTGAAACTGAATGAATATCTTTGTGACATTGAAAGACAGTTATCTGCTTTGCCGTCGGTGGATGGTGTAGCAGAAAGTTTGAAGAAAATAAGGGCGGTACTTGAAAGGCTTAGAAAAGCACAATATTTTCCAGAACAACATGTGGTTGAAAGGCCATACAATAAAGAACAAGTAATGAAAATTATTGAACGGTACGTCTCTCTCTCTCTCTCTCTCTCTCTCTCTCTCTCATAGTAGACTCAAGCAGTATAATGTCAATTATATTTTTTTCGACGGATGGTAATAGAATACTTTCAAATATCTACTAGTTAATTGTATCAAAAGCACATTTATGCTCAGAGGTAAATGAACTTTTTCAAATTCCAGTTACCGAGAAAAGATTCTATATCATGGCTTTAATAAAAAAGGAGTCAGAATAGTCACTAATGATGAAACGGTGAAAGAAGATTTGCTAAAAAATTTCTCCAGTGTTGGAAATTTAGAGGTCAATATAACTGTGCAATCTGATTTGGAGATGACACCATTTGCTGACACAGGGATACCATTACATGGGGCAAAATGCGTATATAGACAACAAACTTCTGATTCTTTCTATTTTGATAACGATTATGCAACAACAGGTAGTCTAGTCAACATAAATGCTTCTAGAATGGCCGCATTAACCTGCCAACATGCCTTTTTTAACCGAGAAAACCAGAGTGTTTTTGTAAACATTAATGGATCGGTTGTTAAACTTGGCAGTAATATGTTTTATCTTCGACAAATGAGTTGCATTCATGACGACATCGCCCTTATAGACGTAAACGGACCAACAATTCATATTATTGATTCTAATTGTGAGAAACTTTTACTTGATGTGCAAAATGAACCAGCTCCAGCTGACATCTCTCGAAGAGATTTGGATGATTTGGTTGGGGAAATAGTTCACAAACGTGGTGCATGCACTGATTTAACTACAGGAATTGTTATTGAAACTGGCGAAATCCGACATCGAAACTTCCCAGAACGAGCTTCAGCAATTATTGTCGAACCTACTCGGCGACGAAGAGGGCAAGTTCGGTTGTTTGGAGCACCAGGAGATTCGGGTGCGCTTTTATTTCAGCCTTCTTTGTCTCTTGAAAATAAATTAGAGGTTGTCGGTATGTTGTACGGTAGAGCCCCAAAAGATATTTTCCAAGATCCTTGTACTGTAATATGCATTCCCCTGGGAGCAGCTGTGAACAGGTTGATGCGTAGAATCCCTGGACTTCATGAAATTGACTTTTACAAACAATGATATACAAGTGTTGTCGGAAAAATGTTTTTCCAACCCATTTTTCTTTTTGAATTTATAATGCATAAAGATAAAAACATTTTTTCAACTTTCTTTACCCAACTTTGTTTCTTTTATTACGTTATGATAAAGTTTATAATTATTGAGACTTTTCAAATAATCTCGAATTAAATGCGTTTACAAAAATTACTATTTTTCCTAAATGTTTTTATTTTAAACTTACAAGTATACCCATTTTCAAAATGAAGACAAAATGATTTGAATTCAGAATAATTATGTATTTATCAGTTATAGCCGTTGTTGTATACCATTATTTACGTATAAGTTCAAATCAAGAACCTAAAACTTTTCAGTGAATGTTTTGTAGAACATACAAGTTTAACTGCGTTTGAATTAATCTTAATTTCATATAGAATATGTTCGAGGACAAATTCTTATCTATTGATAATTTACTGTGCAGATGTGGTATAATAATCGGATCAAGAAATTATTTTTAAAAAATACCATTCAATTATTGGATATCTTTACCTCAATCATCTCAATTTAAAGCTATAAATGGCTCATCTGAGCTTGAAAAATAATAATACGAGATTGAGTGTAAATATACATAATATATGTTATTTACATTCAAATTAAAATTTTCACCGATTTTGAGCTTGAATAAACTCACGTTTCTATAGTTAAATTGACTTTAAATTTGTCTGTTATTTAAATGTGGAGTCGGTAAATAAATCGGTATTGTTTTAAATTTTTGATATCTTTGAAACGCGATTGATTTAAATTGTGTAATTTACAGGAAAGTCCTATCTTTATATAAAGTAATAAAACAAATAGAAAGATCTTTTTAATTTTGGTTACCTGAACTTATCAAAAATACGCCATATATGACTTTAAGTTTAAAATTAACACTATTTTAGTGTTATTCTAATTTTCTTTTCTGAATATATAAGATAATTTTAACCATTCTACTTAAATTCAGAAAAATGTCATTATTACTTTCAATTGATTTTATTGCTTGTTAAATTT
Organism: Saccostrea echinata; assembly: GCF_033153115.1. Lineage (NCBI taxonomy): Eukaryota > Metazoa > Mollusca > Bivalvia > Ostreida > Ostreidae > Saccostrea > Saccostrea echinata. The sequence continues at coordinate 6,325,074 of NW_026889763.1, read as the reverse complement.
TCAATGCCAGAAAAATGGCATTTTTTGAGTGCAGAAAGGACAAATGATTGAATTGATCAAGATGAATAAAGAATGTTTTTGTTCCTACAATTTATTTGGATAGAAAATATTAGAGAAAAAACTTGAAAAATTGATTTTAATTATATGTTAGACGTAATTACAGTGCAAAAAGATCATATTAAATGCTCCATAACGCCAAAAGAAGTGCATTGACCCCCATTTTTTGTTTTGATTTTTTTGTTAAGCTAGATGTGGGTAGATTCTAAAAATATACTTGATAAAAAATTCTCAATACTTTTGATAACAGGATCCAACCTCCTGAAAATAATGAGCCTTAGCTGATAACAACATAGTCTTTGTTTGTAAGGCTCATTATTTGAATTGTATTTTAGAGGAATTGGGATTTAATTCTACGGGTAGAAATCCAACTTACACCCATACTTCCCTTCCTAAGGAGGAAATTTTTCAAAATCATATGTCCGTGTTAGATAATTTTAATATCCCCAACAATCAAAATGAATTTGAATTACATTGTACCATACCTTTACTGGATTCCTAAACTTCATAAAAATCCTTACAAACAAATATACATAGCGGGTTCCAGTAAATGTTCTACCAAGCCTCTTTCTTTACTCCTCACTAAAATATTTACTGTAATGAAGGATAAACTTCAAGAGTACTGTTCAACAGTATATTCGAGAAGTGGTGTAAATCAGATGTGGATACTTAAAAACTCCAAAGAACTTTTGGAAAATTTGAAATCAAAATTTTTTACTAAAATCAATAGCATCAAAACGTACGACTTTTCAACGCTTTATACAACCATTCCTCACGATAATTTGAAGTCAAGGCTTTTTGACATCATAGACAGCTGCTTTTTCAATAAAAATGGAACTCGTAAATATACTTACCTTACCATTGGTCATTTACAAAATTACTTTGTTAAAAAGCACTCTGATTGTACACACAGGTATTCTGAAGTTGATATTAAACAGATGCTTGAGTTTCTGATTGACAATATCTATGTAGTTTTTGGAGATCAGGTCTTCCAACAATCTGTTGGAATTTCCATGGGTACCAATTGCGCCCCCTTATTAGCAGACCTATTTTTGCATTCATATGAAGCAGAATTTATTCAAAAACTTCTACATCAGAAGAAGAAAACACTTGCTGTGGCCTTCAACTCGACATTTCGATATATCGACGACGTATTATCAATTAACAATAGTTACTTTCATTCATATGTCGACTCGATATATCCCAGTGAGCTTGAAATAAAAGATACTACAGATTCCGACACATTTGTTTCATATTTAGAAATTTTACTAGAAAAGGACGTTAATGGTAACCTAACAACTAAGCTTTATGATAAACGTGATGACTTCAACTTTTCAATCGTCAACTTCCCTTACTTATGTAGCAATATACCCATTTCACCTGCATATGGGGTTTATATCTCTCAGTTGACTCGATACGCAAGAGCATGCTCTACGTATGAACAATTTTTAAAACGAGGCAAGCTATTGGCAAACAAGTTGACGAAATAAGAATTTCAACAGACTCGTCTGAAATCATCTTTTAGCAAGTTTTTCGGCCGATACAATGACCTTGTAAGCAAATACAGTACAACCTGTCATTGAGTCAAATGCTGACTGACGTTTTTCATACTGACTTTTAGGCCATTATTTATACACTGAACTGTCTACGGTTTTTTTCCGCTTTTTGTTTCCAGATCATGACAAGGAGCACACGGCGGGTGTGACCGGTCGGCAGGAGATGCTCACTCCTCCATGGCACCTGATCCCACCTCTAAATTTTGAGGTCCGTGTTTGCTCTGCTCCAAATTTGTATCGTTTTGGACTTTTGAGATTGAATACTGTTCGTTATCTTCATATTTCATTATAAACAGTTACAAAGCAGTTACAAACAAAGACAATGTTGTTACCTGCTTTGTCAACTGGGACACGTAAAACTGATCGTGTTATCTATGTAATTCTTTTTTCACTTAACAGAAGGATAGATGGTTCTCATATTTCCATTCAATCGCTTAGTGCGAGATTTTAACATCCGTCTGATACATTTAATCCATTCTGACAAAGTGCCAATGTCTTCTTTTTCATGTTTGGCTCATGGCCTGGTGTAATCTTCCACATGATTTATAACATTTACGAAATTATGACACCAGTTGAAAAATCGGGGTTCCCTAAATTTTGGCCCTTTTAAAATAAGTGATTTAAGTTCCTCATTTTTACTATATGTACGTCACCAGTAATGATGTGTCCAGCAGGACTATAGTTGTAGGGTGAAGAAGAGCATGAACACGTTGGAGGATTATGATTAAGATGTTCGATATCTAGGCCTTATAGAGTTTTCTTAGTAGAGTTTTCAATAGTCGATGTATATTTGTAAGAAATACAAGGTGTTGACTTCAACTTGAAATATGGTGGAATACAAGACTGGGCCTTTTTGTGATTTAGACTGGACCCTTTTGTGATTAAGAACATTACTTTTATTTACCGCGTCACTTCCATTGTTGGCATATTGAAGTTTAAGGAAAAAACGGGTTGTTTTAGCAGTATTTTCTTTCGCAAAACATGGCAGTTTAAATAGCCTATGATTTGCAAAATCCATAATCACAGATCCGAGCCTGTATTCTGGTGTCGAAGAATACAAATATGGACTTTCCTTGACTTTTTCAAATACACTATTTAAAAGTTTCAAAGGGATAGAGTAAAGTTTGGTGCGAATGTGATGAAGATCTAACTGTTTATTTACATAAAGTAGTAGTGAATCAAATGAGACATCGACTATAATAGATTTATTGTAAGACCGATGTCCATGACTACAAGTATGCTTACGTCTCTGTGAATTGAAATACTGTTTTAATATATGATAATAAATAATGCTTTAACACTATTTACATAGGTAACAGAGCTATTCTACAGACCTATACTCTATCATCCTCAATAACACTAGAGGAGTGGAGGATGATCGGGTTACCTCGTACACAGATTTAACTTTTTATGAGATATATCTACCAGAAAACAAGTGAAAGAATTCCACAGGCTACAAAATTGAGACCCGGATAAATTACGTCATTGCTACCCGAACGAATGTTGAAATCGCCAAAGCTATCGAGGAAATCTTCTTGTTTTACGAGGCGTTCCAACGGTAGGTGCTGAGCCTAGAAAGCATTGAAGTGTTTCAGGGAGCCAGATATGTACTGCATGAATACAGCCCCTCTATCTGGCAGTCACATGTACTTTAGTAGACCCACTGACCTGTTATTTTTAAGTTGCCGTTTTCAAATTTTATTTACCGTATGTTTCTAATGTATACTTGTATACTTCGACCACATGTTATTTTCGACAACCGGTTTTAAACGTTTTCCTGAGACTGAAAGTATGCCATCGAAAATTTCTCCTGTTAAATGATGTATTGAGAAATTTAAAAAAAAATGACCTTTGGGGGAGAACAATTTTCCGGAAAAGGTCACATGTAAAAATCAATATTCATTAGTTATTTTCTACCGTAATATATATCAACACTTTCCAAATTTGCATTTCGAACCAATCTGATTAAAATCAGATCTTTGTTACGCTCCGAAATTCTGATAGTCTTTGTACAGCAACTATCAGAATTTCGGAGCGTAACAAAGATCTGATTAAATCAGATTGCATTTTGAACCTAAAATTTATAAAGTAAATTTAAAATTTATTATCTGCAACTTTAAAATAAACCTTGGCTAAAATAGCATTTGTTCCATTAAAACACCGATTTTTACATGAATTTTGGTCTAGAAGTCCTTTAGGGCAGACCTGCCCCTAAATAAATCATACTTTAGTGCTGGTATTACTGTCTTATGACAGCATCTAGTTTACTTTTATCTATTTTTTTTTCGACTTTTCTGGAACAGTTAGGCAATGGTAAGAAAAGATTACACAAGGCTTTCTTGGACTAACAGACGTCAGGTTCGTTAATATTTGTATGCAATTGTTTTTTTTTTTTTTTTTTGGGGGGGGGGGGGGTTTGGCACAACTTTTCTCAACTATGAAAGAGGAAGAGGTAAAATTTGACTTTTACTCTGCTTCGGAGAATCAATGATTAGAAGCTGCATGAGTAGAAGAAAGAGAGACAGTTATTGTCGTTATTACATTGATTAGCCCTTTATCAGTTACGAGGGGTGATCAAAAAGTTCGCGAACTATCTCTATATTTACAAAACCACAATTCAGATCAAAATGAAATTTGGCACACATATAGTCATACACACGTTCTATAAATAGCACGTGATATGTAATGTTTTGCTCCATGTTTGTGACGTCAAAATGTGAAAATGACGTCAATATGTAGGTGACTTGTTCACGAAAAAAATGGTTGACTCAGTCGTACTCAAGCAACGAAGGTCTGTAAAGTTTAACGTATATCTTGGAAATCCCTTTGCAGTAGCATATAATAATCTGTACAAGGTTTATGAAGTCAAAAGACTTGCCAGAAGTTCAATCATTATTTGGATTGATTGTTTTAGTGAAGGAAGGGAGATGGTTAAAAATAATGTTTGTTATAAATAACGTTTATTGATAGTTTAAACATATCAAATATGATAAAAAGAAGGGGGCCATATTTTATCCACATTTAAAAAACGCTACGGAGCATGTCACGTAACTGTCTGGATCACGTGATTCGCGCATGGGCAGAACGGTGGCAGAAGTGCATTAAAATCGGAGAGGACTATTTTAAAAAGTAATGAACACTTAAACCTAATTTTATTTCTTTTATGGAAATAATTCAATTAGTTCGCGAACTTTTTGATCACACATCGTACATGAATGTAAGATGAAAGATTCATAACTTAATGTATACCAGTGGCCGCAATAACTGATATCATAAAAAATATAACCTTTTCATAGCGAAATATACCCAAGTGTTTGAGAAAATTACTGTGTCCATTCATCCAAATACTGAGCATACTGACATAATTTTAAATTACAAGGGTTACCAAAATACTAGTTAATTATTAGATAGGTTGAAATAAAAATGATGAATATATCACATTCATTAAGAAAATTGCTTGATTATTTACTTTGATATTTCGTCTCACAATGACATTATTTTAATTTTTTCATTGTATCATGATTTGTATGAATACTACATGGTAGAAGGCATTTATTGATTTCAGCGTTATTAATTCAACTGAAATATAACAGTCTTGATACATATCAAGCAGGCTATAATATGCAATTATTCATTATGTTTGGTATGAAAATGAGGGATAATAACGATACACGGGTAACCCTACACTTTCGCATTCCATTCAAAGACATGCACAAGTGCAGGTCTATTTAAACATTAAGAATGACATGCATTCAGGTATTCCTCTTTCCCTAAGAGACACAGTGTGCTTATTGGAGTATGTTCTTATAAAGGAAGTAAGTGAAAATTTCTTTATATTTAATATCGTATGAAGTAATCAAAAAGAGAAAAAATTACGATCGAGACTTATTAATTTAATATTTCTTTCTTCATCATATAATTAGATGTACATAGAGAACTTAAGAGGGAAATATTCTTTTGATATTTTCGTTTTGCAAGAAATTCGAAGAAAATGAAAAAAAAATCTTCTGGGACCTATTTGGATAGTTTGAGCATAAAATGAACTTATTCTGCAAAATTGTTTAACAGCATAGAGCAAGAAACAAATTACAAAATTGCAACTTACGTGTTTATACATGTTCATACGAAGGACATGTATTCAGGTATTCCTCTCTCCCTATATTTTTTTCTACCATTAGCAGTAAAAGTATTACAATGTGTTATTCAACAGATCATAATAGCAATTGCTGTTTGGATCGATAGAGTCTAATAATAAATAAAATCAATCAGAGAGAGAAAGTCGGTCAGATGTCTGCAAAATTTTTCTGCTCCGTTTTCTCTTTGCGTGCATTTTTTAAATAAGGAATGCAAACATACAGCTATGTACAAATAATCTCGATGTTAAAAAACAAATATACTCTGGATCTATTGCACTATTTTTTTTTCCAGATACTCCTGTAATGTGTTTTCAAATTTTGACGGCTTTTGTATTGCGAATCAATCGACCAAAGTAAAGTTTAAAGTCAATGAATATCTTCCGCAGCACTTTAAAAATCCCATTACGTAATCGGAATTTTCTTCAAGTGCAGCGAGGCGTAGTCTCAACTCAAAGAACCAAAATATAGACCTTGATTATATCAACAACAATTGAATACCTGACATATAAAAAACACCACTCCATTTAATATCAAATACGTACTTGCCTGTTATACAGGTAAAATATCTCAAATTTCATTTAAAATGTTGTCAACGAGGAAGAGGAAGAGTCAAAAAGTAGGTAATAGAGATATATAGAGAATATAATTTAGGTGTCATTTTATTCCACCCGAAGGGGTTTCACTATAATAGATGTTTAAGCTATGTTTCCACACAAGGACACCTTTGTTTGCTTGCAAGTCCAAACCACCAGCTACATGTAAGGATATTTAAAAAAAAAAATGTGCAAATCTTTGTAGTCACACGGTGTAAGAAATGTATGTAGTGTTAATAAGAACATACTAGTATGATTTTTATCGGACGTTGCAATTTTCCACAGCAACCCCCGATTTAAGATGCATCAATACACCATGTTGTCTTTCACAAGTATGTACACGGCAACGGAACGAAATGTTAAGGTAACGAACAGTGATCAAGCTTAAAAGTCCATTTAAACAATACAAATTGTGAGTAGAACCAACACGGGTCTCTGAAAACAGAGGTGCGGTCAGGTGCCATGGAAGAGTCTCAAGAGTCCTTTAAACAATACAAGTTTTTAGCAGAGCCAACAACTGGCACAAGAGGTTGGGTCAGGTGTCATAGAGGAGTGAGCTTCCCTTGTCGTCCGGTTATACCCGCCGTGTGGCCCCTTAGCATGATCGGGCAATCGGAAAAAGCTGTAGGCAATTTAGTTTGAACATCATCACCAAGCAATTGACATGTATATGAAAAATATCAGTCGACATTTCGAGACAAGTAGAGCAAAAGAGACGAAAATGAGACAGGGGCGAAAAAATCCCTATTTGCAGTTTTTTTTTCACGAAGGAAGCTGTGAAAGATTTAAATGTTGATTGACTTAACTAGAATTTTGCTTTTGTATTAAAATTAATTCAAAGGCGTTACATTTGTAGAAAAATGCTGTATACACACTGTTTCCTTTTCATTAACATTTTCAAAGAATTTTTATGTTTATATTTTGTTAAATGTTTAAAAAAATAAATCTGGGTTCCTCCAGAATTCAACTGAATTTTTTATTTTGTCGATTTTGAAACCATGGTAGTCCGATAAAATATAATAGTTCTTCTGATATTGTGCTTCAAACACAATGCAAATCAGAATACAATGTAAGAAAAACATGGATGATATATTTAATATAGCCTTAAAAGCTTATAGATCCCTTCTTAATTAAAATCCTTAAATTCCTTGTATTTATGATATGGTTATGAAACAAGCAGTTCCAGACTGTTTTGTTTTATTCCGCCTTGTCTCACAGTCTAACCCTGATCGAATACTGGTTTTTGGTAGAATTTTCATTGTCTGTCTGGTGTTTCAAACTTCCAATTAATGAATGATGTATTATTACAAATAGGAGGAAACCGAATTCAGCAAAAGATCCTTCTTGGAGAAAGACGCCAGAATCGGAACCTTGTTAGAAGACGCACCTTAAAAACTCCTTGATCTATAGAAAGAAGTACATATAATTTTCATTTTTTTTTTTTTTTAATTTTGAAAAATAACATTCAAGAATTTCCTACCCATTGATATGTGTACTTTTTCCCTAATGATTTAAAAACTCTATATTACAGGTTGTCTTCAAGGCTGAGTAATTCAGTCAATGTTTCTTCAACTATGAGCGTAAGAATACTTTGACAATCAAAAGCTTTTTTGACAATAAAACATAGCAACCAAAAAAAGTACTCTCATACCTTGTCATCGAGGCATTTTTTCAATGACTCTAACATCTTTAGAATATAAAATTGAAATTTGCCTTCAAATAAACATTATTTATTTAATTGTTCATTATGCTTTTGGGCATTTGAAAAAAAAAGACAAATCTTCTGTATATAAATAGCTGTAAAAAGAAACAAAGTTAAATGATAATTTTTATTTTATTTTGGTAAAATGATTGAAAACATGTGTCGTTATTGGAACCATTTTGTCGTGGTCTGAGATAAAAATTTCAAAGATACTGTTTCTACATGTATGGAATTATTAAATTCTCAATTTATTCAGTCAATAATTTGCACGACAAAATATCAAAAATTTAATTTTTTACTTAAATTTTTTTTTTACTTATATTTACAATAAGTATTTTACCTCAACAAAATGCTAGACATGAAGCAGATTGATTTTTAACGAAATGATATGAACTTTTGATTCGTAGATATCTACGAAATTATATTCATTCTAGAAGACCTATGCTTTTTTGCCTGAACTGAAAAAAGTTGTGAAAGGTAGAATCAACCTGGACGAAGGCGTATGTATATAATTTTATGTTTAATAAGGTTATATTTTATAATTGTATTTACTTATGTATTCAGTCAATAACCATTGATTAAAATACATTTCTTACAAAGTAGAAAGATTTTTTTTCATATCAGATATGCGTGTTGTTGCTATTAAATGAGTTTTTTTTTTTATTTTAATAAAAAAAATACATCTAATATTACACAGTGTTGATCCTTTGGTGCCTTTAAAAACTCAAAAGAAATTTGCTGTTTTTCTTTCTTTCTTTGACATTCTGAGTTCGTTTCAACACACCTTGAATAATACATTTCTCGGTTATTTCAAGAAATTGAGAAAGTGATTCTATTATCCAAATAGTCTTTACAGAAAAAAGATGCCATCAGTGCCTCTGATGCCTCTCATGAATCAACACATAAAACGGACGGTCAAAAAGTTAGTATATATATATATATATATATATATATATATATATATATACTTTTTGGAGCATTAAAAGAATTTAGACATCAGGCATAAGATCTCGTGAGCTACATGTATCTTTGGTAAGAAATTTCTAATATGGAACTGGAATTTTATTTTTAGCCAACAGTGTCAGCAAATCCAAATTTTAAAGCAACTAATGTAAGTAGTGATATATTATACATCGATACTCAGTGTTCGAAATTTAATACATCCCAGCAAAATGTGTTCATACAAATCATGACACTATCAGTGAATTATTTTTTGAACATTCTTGGAAGGAGTGTTGTTTATTGTGCCAGCACCTATACTTTGGTGCAGACTCCTTGCACTTATCGTAGATTCTCATCCAAAAGATTCAAGGCATGTAAATCTAATGTGATGTATTTATTTGGGCAAATAAAAATGGCGTCAAGGACTTATCTCTAAGTCTACTGCCCGTCCTAACTTTAGGCTAAATCTCCTCCATTGAATCTATACGTACAGGTCTGTCAAAACCATAAAATTTCTTGGAAGTCGCTACTTGCTTGGATATTTAAATGGAATTTGTTTAGATTATCTAGAGGATTCTGGATGTGCAGGTACACTCTCATTTGGCATTCCATTGTTCCTTTTAGTAGGCGAAGGCAACTAACACCCAAAATTTATTATAAGATAGTCCTAAAATACCATGTGATTTGACCTTAATTTCATATAATACTTAAAATATGTCCTAATGTTCGATCAGTTAATTAAATTGAATGCCTTAGGATTAGATGTCAAAAAGAGTAGTTTGATAGATTAGTCCTTAGAGCTCTTCGTATGCATCTCAAACTTTCCTGACTATTCACAGATTTTTTAAAGCAAGTTGTATAATGAATTACAAAGATAAATCAAAGTATTAAAGATATACAAGTGTATCTAAAAAAGAGTATTTTATTATTTTAGATCAGTTACGAGCCTTACGTTCCAGATCCGGATTATCCTGGAGCTAGAGTGAGTAAAATTAATCATTCTTCTTATTTAACATAAAATTAAAGATTGGAATTCATATAACAAACGTCTTATAATTAGTATGCTGACATGCGCAGATTACTGTATTCTGCAAAAAGAAAAATCAGAATTCAAATTTCTCAGCTAATACATTTATTGTATTTATTAATTAACATTCTTGACTATAAAAATATTTCATTCAACTTTTAAAATTCGTTGTAGGAATTTTATAAAAAAGATCAATTACGTGAAAAATCAAGGGCCATCGGAAGAAATAAAAACTTTGTAAGTTTATATCGATTTGACTTTTTTGGTATTTATATTCTTTAAATGGAGTTTGCAGATAAACATTTGCAAACAGAGCATGACAAACTTTTCCCATAATCAATATTGACATTATGAAAAATAATGTGATTTCATCCTTTATATGCATTTTGTTTTTTTCACATTAGACCAGAATTCCTTCCTCTGAATCGCCGGAGCCAGATCCAGATTATTAAGGTATGGAAGCAAGATTGCATGATAGTTTTCAAGAAAAATAAAAATATGCTATCTATATTGTAACGTTGATGTCACAAAATATAAAATTACCTTATTTTGCCATTCTTCATCAGTTGATAGAAAAAAAGAATATTAGTTAGAAATATTTAAAAAATTTAAACAACGCAAGTGACTCAAATTGAAAATTTCCTATTATTTATGGCAAATCTGTATAAATGCTCTTATTTGGTCAACTTAAAAATTCGAGGAATAATTGCATAAAACAGAATATAAAGTAATTATTAGCAGTTGATCAGTTAAAAAAAATATTTTGTTTAAAAAAAACTGAACCAAATACATCAAAACCTGCAAAATCAATGTAACTAGAGACGATTTAAATTATTAAATTATATTAGTCGTAGTCGTTTTAATAACTTGTAGATTTATTGGGTTGCTTTAGGCTACAATTTTTCTACAGACTTCCCATTCAGAGTAATGGTGTTGTCAATGTAGAACTAGTTTTTACGTCACCTGAGTCACTCAGGTGACCTATATTGCTATCTGATTTTCTCCGTCGTCATCCGTCGTAAACTTTTGAACATTTTCAGCTTCTTCTCTTGAACTGCTGAACCAATTTCAACCAATTTTGGCATATAGCATCAGTTGGTGAAGGGGTACAGAAATTGTGAGTTTCATGGTCACTGCCCCCTAGGACCTGACGGGAGGGTGGATAAAACCATCAAAATTAGTGTCATCTTTAAAAATCTTCTTGTTTAGTCCCGGACATCAAGAAATAAGAATGTTAGTATGATGTAATTAGCAATAAGCCTTTACCAAAATGTTGAATTCATGGCCCCAGGGTCAGGGGTTCTGAAATTAGAGCGGGGCTCTATTGATCGTATAGCGAAAGTGCATAAATTCTTTAAAAATCTCCTCTCCCCCTGAATATTTGGCAGATATATTACATGTGTGTGCATGGTTATGATAAGCAAGGGTACCTCTTCCAAACTTGTGAAATTTGTGGCCCCAGAGTCAGGAGTTCTGGAGTTAGGGTGAGGTTCTTATGATCATATTGTGAAAATTCAAATTTTTTTAAAAAGATCTTCTTCTCTCCCCCTGTATATTTAGAAGATAAACTAGGTGCCTTGTTATGATGAGCAAGGATGCCTCTTCCAAAATTGTGAAATCTGTGACCACAGGGTCGTAAGGGCGGGCTCTAATGATTATATAGTGAAAATGCATAAATTCTTTAGCAATATTCTTATTTAGAAGATAAACTAGGTGCCTTGTTATGATGAGCAAGAATGCCTCTTCCAAAATTGTGAAATCTGTGGCCCCAGGCTCTGGCGTAATGATCATATAGTGAAACTGTATAAATTCTTTGAAAATCTTCTGTTCCTGGGTATTAGGCAAACAATCAAACTAAATGTGCCTCTTCAAAAATTGAGAGATCAATTTGAGAGGGAATGCAATTGGTATTCTAACAGTGTTGAAGCATTTTTGTTAATTTAAGTCAGGATGGTGATAGTGATAAATGGGGGGGGGGGGGTAAATAAAGTAAAATAGATCCGTTTTAACATGTGCTACTGAGTAATAGACGAATTATTTTGTTGATACCTGATCATCTGATTTCTCTTCCTTTTTGGTAATATAGCTTCGATCATCTATCAGTTTATTTTTGTTTTATTTTATACTTCTGTAGATCCTTAACAATGTTGTATTATACTCAGGTGACTGTTAAGGCCCTTGGGCCTGTTATTTTTCGTTGAAATATAACCTTAGGAAATCATTTGTATTTTTTTAGCGCAATTTTGCTAATAAACCAAATTAGTATATATTTTTAAGGACAAAAAAATGCTCGGAAGCTATTACCAGGCAAAATAATCTATTTTTTCTTTCAAACACCCAAACTAAAATACTCTAAAATAAAATGGAGTGATTATCATAATGATAGCATAGCAATAAAGCATTATCTAACTACAGCAATTGAATTAAAACTTAACTCTCTCTCTCTCTCTCTCTCTCTCTCTCTCTCTCTCTCGTTTTGTAAAATATAAAGACTAGGCTATCCATCTAACCGACCTGAAAATATCTTTATTTCCAACACTAACATGTACATATTCTTTAATCACATTTCATTTATATCGTTTCGATCAATTTCACCCACTAAGACTAGATTTATGGTAGGAATTAATTTTTTTTAAAGGGACTTCTGATAATTACTACAGACACAATGGTGAAATGGTGAAAAAAAAGACACCAGATCGCTTTGTACCTTCAGAAAATTGCTGATGGCAATGGTAGATAGTGGACAGAAATTAACTTGTGATTCTTTTGTTTCTGATGCTAATTAAACAACAAATATCTAGTCGAGATATTTCATTGAACGTGCCAACATACTCTCTCTCTCTCTAATATAGAGAAAAACCAGTGTTTCGTTAACGTGTAAGACATCGTAGTCACGTGCTAAATGACGATTAATCAGGGTGACATCACCCTTGTTGACATGTACATGTAAATATACTCACCAGTCGTATTATTGAGTTCAATTGTTAGAAGCTTTTATTAAAAGCACACGACTCAAACTTACGTCTCCTGTAAAAATTCAGTTGATTTAGTTGGATAAAATGGTTCACAAAAAAGGTATTCATGCACTGATTCAGCCACAGGAATTTTTATTTCAACTGCGTGGAGAAATCCGTCATCGAAACTTCCCAGAACGAGATTCAACAATTATAGCTATGGAACCTACTCCACGACGAATAAGGCAAACTGTCTTGTTTGAAGCTCAGGTGATTCAGATTTTGCAACCTTTTCTGTCACTGAAAAAATAAATCATGGGTTATGTTGTACAATAGAGCAAGAAAAGAAACCTTCCAAGAATCGTGTACTGTGATGTACTTTACATTGGGAGGAGCAGTGGACAAGTTGATACAAATAATATCTAGTCTTATGAGAAATATAATGGCAAAATGATTTGTAAAACTTTCAGTTTTGCTGTTAAAATTTTGCGATAATAAATATCGTGTTTTCTTCGCTTTCATGAACTTCATGACCTCTGTCATTAACTTTGTTTTTGTTTGATTTTTGAAATTTACAGAGTAGTTTTGAGGTATTCATAATTAAATGTGTTTGTATTGTTTTTAATTTATATGATCTTTTTTTATGTTTTAACGTTAAAGTTTTCCTTTTTTCAAATTTAAGACAAATAAATTAAGATTTTTAACACGTTCAAATCAGCCCTGTATTATATGTGGTTAATAGACGTAATCATGAGCTTTTTTTGACGCGGAAAATCAGATAGAGGAAATGAATATTGTGAGGGGAAGAAATCAATTTTAACTGTACAATTATGTTATATATATATTTTTACAAAATTATAAAGGGTAATTGTTTTTAGTGAAATTGAGCCAAAACAATTTACATTTTGGTGTTCCTAGTGTATTGCAAATGTATGTACATGTAGTATCTATTGTGTAATCTAACACGCCGTGATAAGGTTTCGTGTATGTTAATGGGATATGAATGTTGTAGATTTCCAATAGATTTCATAAAGAAAAATACATTGAATGTAAATATTGATATTTGACTTTGAAATTTTTATATGCAATTATTTTTAGCTGTCTATTTTTTTAATATAAAATATTGAATTAATTTGTTTGTGTGTGTATGTGTTTTTTTTTTTTTACTTGATATATTATCTAACAACACTGTAAAAGAGAGATTTCATCGAATAAATTGAAAGTGATGGATGTAGAAATTAATGGACTGATGTTTCCATGTCACCAAAACAAATTACAGAATCTATACATTTCTTAACCAAACTTGGCACAAAACCTATATGGGTTAAGGTTCAAATATCTCTTAAAGAAGGCCCATGACTTCTTCAGAGAGATGATAATTACTACTGTATATGCTACAAGAAGTCCGTGGGCCTTAACGGTCACCTCGGTATCATCAGTCATTAGGTTATGCCCACTTTAGGCCCAAAGGGAACTAATCTAGACTCGTATGTGACATAAATTGAAAGTTTCGTGGGGACTCTATTATCATAATTCACATTCATCAGCTTGTCTCCATGAAGTTCAGAAGTAAAATTTAGAGGACTAGTTGTTCATTATAATCTTGCAGTTTGCCTGCTAAATGTCCATAATTGATGAAGAAGATTTTCAAAGACATTAATTATTTTCTAAGCCCCACCCTTGGACCTGAACTATGGGCCATGGATTCTACAATTTTATATAGAGGGAAAGCAGCTCATAATAATAACGCAAACATCTTATCTGTTATATGCCCATGCGTAGATAAGAAGAACTTCAAAGGTGACCAAGTTGCATATTATAGCTCCACTCTGGAGTCTAAAAGCTGGATCCTTGGGCATTAATTGTATACATGAGTAATTCACTGATGGAGTTCAGTATATACCCCTTGTTATACTTGCATACAGTTTTATTTATATGCTGTATGTCAGTGAGTATAAGGAGGATTTTCAAAGTTGTAATGTATATGTTCTATATATGAACAACGTAGCCTCACTTTGGGATCTGAAAAATGGATGGTGGGACATGAATTTTATAGTTGTGTTCATTGTAATCATATTTCTATAAACAGTTTGTCTGCTAAATGTTCAAGAGTTGAGAAAAACATTTTCAAAGATGTAATGTATTTTCAAAATATGACAAACTAACCTCCTCCCTAGCAGACCCGTAAAACGCAAGGGGTGCACCCCCTTTTTTCTGTGTATCGTCTTTTGCTGTAGTTTTAATGTGTAATTTTTTATAAAGATGCTGTCCCCACTCCACCCCCAGTTTTTCCACCATTTGGGGGAAAAATGTACCAAAAAGTTAGAGAAATGTCCAACCATCTTCCCAACTCCCGAAATTTTAATAGTATTTTCGAGTTTAGGCAGTTTACGGATTTTTGCGGGTCCCCCCCCCCTCCCCCTAACTTTTAAAACGGTTGCTACTGGCCTGTCTAGGGTCTGAAGATCGACGCAGGGCATATGAATTTAACAATTTTGGTAAAAGGTTGAGTTCTCATCATAATCATGCAAACTATTCCATAAGGATATCATCAAAGTTTTAATGAATTTTTCAATGAACCATATTTTTGTAAATATCACATGATTATAGGAAGTAAAATGGACTTTGACTGACCAAGTTCGTAAACAATCATCCAATGCGGTTGGTCACTATTACTGTATATAAATCAGTGGTATTGTTGGTTCTGTGTAACATATTGCATATTATTGAAACCGTACATCCAATCAGTAATAAACTTCACCGACGCTTGACCAAAAACTGACACGCTAAAATTGGAATGATTAGTGGGCGTTTACCATGAAGCATTTTAGTATTTTCAAGCTATTTTCTGATGTCTGCTTTCAAATATTCGATTGCCTAATATTAAAGAATCCTTTTCAGAAATAACAAGATTTATTTTTTTTTATCAGAAAGAGGGATTTGTGATAGCAAATATTCTATTTTACATCAGAAAAACATTTTTGTATGTATAATTCGAATTCCTAATATCATAAAAAAATCTTTTTGTGGGATCAGAAATTCAGAATTATTTTTGATTACAGTACTTCTTGAGTAATTTTCAAAATTTCTACCAAAGATAATCCTCATCTTTTTTAAGTGAACTAGGTTGAAGTTTTCAAAAAGACTCTTACTGAATGCATTGTAGGAACCCAATTTTCCTCAAGTGGTAATGAATCTCGTCTCATGATTTTTAATGAAACCCAAGAAGGCCTCAAGACTTACTTGGAAATAGGAGGCTTTAGTTAATTGTCAGTTTGTAAATGCACATATGTGACTATGCATATCTTTATATGTCCTGGCCATGAAATGGCCTGACATAATAGTATTCATGAATAATAGTATTCATCCAATCTTACATCTTTCTATCCATCATTCTCACATTCCATTATTCCTTCATTCTGTCATTCGTTATGTCTAAGTTTTGGATTTGTTTTTTGATAAACATGCTAATAGGTAAATAATGAGCTTTTTAATATATCGTTATTATTCCTTTATAAATTTGTAAAGTTGAAATGTCTTTTTGTCCATTTTTGCCCCGCCATCTATGCTATTATTGTTTGTATTTTACTTATAAAATACATTTCTTTCGGAAAATCATAAATTTTATATGAGTGAGGGTTTATGAACTTTTAAATGATTTAAGAGATTTTTCTTTAAGGACTAATGACCCTCTGCTCTAAATTTCACACTTTTTTTTTAAACTTCCAACATTGATTTTCATCAAGAACTATAGCATCAGCTTCAAATGGAAAACAGTATGATGTTTGAAGCGCTGCTTATTTTTTCAGAAATGATTTTTATGTCGGATCTTGATATGAAGAAAGAGTAATGATTTAATATCACAACATACAACATAAAATTAAAAATATGAGGTGTATATGAAAATAATATTTAGTATCATACCTATTAAATTCATATTAGAAAACTATGGCATGTCAAACGTTGCAATATTCGATCTTTTCCATTTGTATTGTATAACTTTCCATTTGTATTGTATAAGTTTTATTTGTATTGTATAATTTTTCATTTGTATTGTATAATTTTTCATTTGTATTGTAATTTTCAATTTGTATTGTATAATTTTTATTTGTATTCTATAATTTTCCATTTGGATTTTATAATTTTCCATTTGGATTGTATAATGTTTATTTGTATTCTATATTTTCCATTTGTGTTGTAAAAAAAATCATTTGTATTGTATAATTTTTCATTTGTATTCTATATTTTCCATTTGCATTGTATAATTTCTTATTTGTATTGTATAATTTCTTATTTGTATGCGATAATTTTTCATTTGTATTGTATCCGAGGATTGTTTATTTATTTCGTTACGAAGGATGTCATTGGTCATAAAATTTAGTCTGTATAAAGGTGCCCATCACAAACTTAGTCTGGTACCCTTCCCACAATTCCGATCGCGCACTCTCTACAAACACAAACTCGGCTCCTCTATTTTTCGGTGCATGCTAAGGGACGACCATTTGATTCTCGGGGGGTGTCGAATCCGATTATTTATTTTCATTCTCTCGCAGGAGAGAATATTTATTTCCAATATGACCAGAGACAAGGAGAAAAACAAAAAGAAGAAAATCCGCCCAAACCCGAAAACTCAGTTTTTTGGGGGTGGGGGTAGTTACCACCACTCAAGGTCAATTTATTTATTTTCTCAATCAGCATTCCTAAGGACAGATTATTTATTTGCCATCTACCAGCGCTCCCTTTTAAGAATCCAATAACCGTCTAACATGCACGCAAATACATATGCCGCCGAAATATGGCTGAAATATTGCCGACTCGGCGTTAAACAATAATCAAGCAAGCAAGCAAGCAAATACATATGAGCCCAGTTTGCTTTGAGCATCCGGAACATCTTCAACCCGATACAGGCTGAAACTTGACCAATGAAATCCTTCGTAACGAAACAAATAAACAGTCCGCGGATACAATACAAATGAAAAATTATCGCATACAAATAAGAAATTTTACAATACAAATAAGAAATTATACAATGCAAATGGAAAATTATACAATACAAATAAAAATTATACAATACAAATGAAAATTATACAATACAAATAGAAAATTATAGAATACAAATAAAAATTATATAATACAAATGAAAAATTATACAATACAAATAGAAAATTATACAATACAAATAAAAATTATACAATGCAAATGGAAAATTATACAATGCAAATGCAAAAGATCGAATATTGCAACGTTTGACATGCCATAGAAAACATAAAAAAGCGCTGATTTTTTTTTTTTTTTTTTTTTTTTTTTTTTTTTTTTTTTGTTAAATATAACAAAACAATTTGAAAAGTATAGGCAAAGGAAATAGAAGGTAATGTTTCCACCATAGGTCAGGTTTGATCGAATTGACTACTCCAAGGTCTCGATAATGAAACTCTGATAATGAAAACTATGAGTAGCATTCGTATTTTTTACTTGGAAAGTTATCTCTCTTATCAGGGGGTCGGTCCCCTTAAGGGACCACCATTACAGATACATTTCTTAATACGTCTATAGGGTAAGAAAGACAACTCTTTTTCTCTCTAACTCCTATTGAATGATGACGTGACTTACAGAATGATACTCATATAAAGAATTGACGTATACAGTATATGTTATTCCAGATGAATTAATACTGAGAATGGAATGTAGAACAAACATAATAATTGTTCAGATACAGTCTTATAATATCTCAGATCAGATCCTTTAAAAACAAACAAATCTTTTAGTGCCAAAACATCAAAATTAATGGGGAAGTATCATCGAAAAATTGCTACACAATTCTCTAGATTTCTTTCTCCTTTTTTACAGAAAAAAATTACTGTAGCGGAATGACTTTTAAAAAATAAAGTTTATTTCCCTGATTGATAGACTGAGAATCCATGTTGAGAAAATATCTATCTAGTTATTGCAGGGTGTTTACATATTTCTATAATGTTCTTCTGATGATGCTGTTAATTGACATCACAATAGGTAAATTTTGCATGTTCTTATATGGTATTTAAGGTAGGTAAGGGGTTTTAGAAATTTCTGTCGATCAAGTTTTTTTTTAAAATTTAAACAACTAAAACAACTCATAAGCTAACGAAAAAAGCCCATACAAGACATATTTTTTCAAATAGATAGTTTTCCTATGACATATTTTTCCTAGGGGTTATTCTCCTTGGCCGCCATCTTGTAGGTCAATGAAGTGAATTTTCCTCTTTGAGCAACTAATTTTAAAGATGCATGCCAAAAATATATTGGAAAAAATATTAACAATATTGAAATTATGAATTAAAAGAAACTTTAAGAAACATATATTCATAAGAAAAACAGTGTTACCTTCACCTCAGTGCCCAGTATAACAAATTGAACTTGGTTGAATAATGAAGGGATCTGGGGATGTTGACCTACAATATGGCGGCCATGGGAAATAACTCTTGCTTAAATCACCTTAATGGAAAACCATCTTATGTTCAGAGTTTATACCTCTCAAAATTCAACAGATGGTCGAACAATTAAGGCGAGAAAAATGTCTAAGATTCGACACTTACGAAAATAAAAAATTACACATTTCTATTATGACACAATTTTCGTTGATATTTCAGTTAATGTATACTTTATGAAAACTGAGTTTCCAGAATTTGCAGAAATGTGTTAAAATTAACCGTCTATATGAAATAGTATGCACACACCAAAGAGGGCAAAAATGATCATTTCTTCACACTATATCATAATTTTTCTTTATAAGTGGGTCTTAAATTCGCTCCAATATTTTTAAAATACATGTATATCTTCAAAGTATGTTTAAAAACATCCTTTTTCTGTTTAACAAATGCATGGAGCAATGACCCACTCTACCTAGAAATACACTTCTGACACTTGTACCTTTCCGAAATGGACCTACCTGCCTGATTAGCTGGTTAGCCTGTCAGTATCTAAGACCCCCCCCCCCCCCGATACTCAGGATTTTTATCGCTTGGGTTCAAATTAAAAAAAAATTCTCATTTGTTTTTAACCATAGAATAATTTTGGCCGAGAGAATTTTCCACAGAAAAGTTTTGTTTGTCATAATTTCATATTGTATACGTAATGTTATGGACCAAATGGCCGACAATATTTTAAAAATTTCGACAAGCAGAGGACAGAAATTACAGATCACATATATTTGCACGCTAAATTCACTTAAATGAGCTTAGCATAGTTTTCCAGTTGATAAACTAGGTTTATTAATAATTCACATTTGTTAACATTTGATGATCATAGTTTCACTTATATATTTTACACATTTTTTTTTTTATATCTGCAGTTTAGAGTTGTTAACCATAGTTTCTGTAATTATCTGAAGAAGAAAAAACAAAGTAATAATTGTTTTCACTGTTAAGTATAGTTTATATTCGTGAAACAAAGATTGAAGCGTATACTGTGGTTTACAGATGTAAAATCGAAATTAATGCCGTTAAAAAATATTTACTCTTCATAAATTATAGTTTACAATTGATAAACTTAGTTTTTCGACTAGTAAACCATGTTTCGCTCATTTTTGTGAATTTAGCTTGCCATACACATCACGTTATGCAACCGCACGAACATGTTTATTAAACACCATTCACTACCCATGAATATTTCCTTTACATGTAATTGTAGCTAATACTTTCTTTTACCCAGCTATAAACCATAATAGACAAGATGCAACAAAAAACAAATAAAAGTTGTTTATTTTTCGGTATAAAAAAAAAAAAAAACTTTGCAAGTTTCTACAATCATATAATACAACACGCTCTTCTTATTTGATTTCTTATTTATAGTTTAGGTTTAAATATACGTTGCTGTTGGTAAATTTTTCTTAATCATTGCTCTAATCAAGTTTAAATCCGGAATGAAATGGCGAACTCTTTACAATAGAAGTTGATTTTTGTTACAGATCACCCCGTGTTTGCCGAATGATGTTGATGCCAGTTACTCTTACTTCTCAATCAAGCAAACCGATACATCCAATTCTCAAAAAAGACAAGGGCGGCATGGCCTTTTCGTGAACAGGAATGGACGATATAGACCTTCTCGATAAAGAGAGCAACTCCATGACAGCTCGTCATTTCTGACTGTCAACGGATGCTCCCTTCATCGTACGATCTCACTTCTGTTGTCTACGTCATCAAAACCGTGTATTTCCATCTCAACCTGTAAAAGACACGGGTACTTATATTGATATTCATTATCTTTATTTTACTGTCTAACTTTATAAATTCCCGCTTATATTAGGAGAAAATTGTGCAGTTTCATTAAAATGTAAGCTTTCATTTTCATTTTGCGGACAAATTGTTTATATCACTGGGAATTATACTAAGTACTGGTATTAAATTAACACAAGAATCAGCATCAAAGAATGCAGATCGAGCACGCCCCTTTCCAGAGTGAGACAAACCACACAGTCTGGGCTATCTAGCACAATTAGCCTGCGTTGTTTATCACGCATTGTTCTAGTCAAGCCTTATCAAATTCCCACTAAACAGCGCATATTTTAATCGAAATGCAATTTACCAGGCGTACCTAATACACTACAACCTATTACGAGTGTTTCGGTGATCAATCGACGGGTTTCGTTTAGCATTAAATTGAGAAATGAGTTTGATCTGCACAAAATGACATTACTGGAGAGGCGTAGCCAAAACGCTCTAACCTAGTCAAATCAAAGACATTTTGGTCCTGTGAGCATGAAATAATGAAATATTTAATACAACTTTAAGATTACATCCCGATCGGCTCTTTTTACTAAAATTTCACATCTTGATTAATTGTCCACCACCCCTGACCACCGCCGGGAGAATGTTTTATCAGAAACTAAAATAATTAACTAAAATAATTTGGTGAGTGATATCTTAAATTCCCCTCCCCCAAACTCATCGTCCCAGAGGAGTATAGTAGTATATGCTAAATGAAACTAAAATGACCCCCTGTTACATGTACTTGCCCTGATTTGCAGGGATATGGAAACCTCTTTACTGTAGAAGTACGCTATATCAAGAAAAGCAAATATTTGCCCACAACGCTATAAATTTTATTAGGCATGTGCAAATGTTGTAAAACATTTTATTTCTTATTTATTTCAAGATTTTCAGATTCGTCAGTGTGTAAAAGAAATGTGGAGTATGAATTACGAAGAGGACGTTGACCAGGGACATTTTTTATCATTTCCCCTGTAATAATTATAGAATCCGGAATTAGCTTGTAAATACGTTTCCAAATGAAATTTTTGCCAGTATTGAAAATAGAATTACTTTCTTTTGAAAAAATTAAATTCCTCATTTTTGTACAAAGTTTGTCAACATTGACGTTGTAAATTCTGTACAAATTTGAAGTTGAAATTGTGTACATACACATGTATATTTCATTTTTATTACTCTCTAGATAACAATATAAATATAAGACTTTTAAACCGTATTTTTCATCAATACTTTTTTCATCCACAGGCCATTAAATATGCATTTATTTTACGTAAAAAAAAAATAGTAAAATTAATAATCAACTTACCAAGAATTTTAAATAGCTTATCCCTAGGACCACCTTTTGCATGAATCACTTCTCAGGGACAGGGAGGCATACTGGGGAGAACTTTGAGGACACCGCCTTATATTCCCCCAATGCGTCTGAACATTAATCCTGATGTCTTGCTTCAGTAATGGGAAGGGAATGCTGAGGAATAGTTTATCGTACCTAATTTGTATGTATCGTCCTAGGCCTGAATAATTCGTCCATATAATTAAACTGACCTTTAAATCACGAGAAAGGGGGGAATCATTCACAAGATTACGTCACAACGTCTTTCCATTAAAAGAACCAATTTTACGATATGTAAAGATTAGGAAACTGAAAATTTTACAACGAAACCCATATCGTATCTTTCAAGTGCAATAAAAGTTGGAGTTTGTAAATTAAACAAGGCCATTGTGACGGCAATTTTACTCCGTCTCGCGTGTGACATTAAACAAAGGGGCGTGTTGATGAGTCGTTTGGAAAAATAGCCATTCCTAATATAATGTACAGGAACTGCTGATAATCGAGTCATTGATGCAGGCTTTCCCCTTAACAACAGGGGTTTTATTTACGTTTCTCATTATACGCATAGAAGAACATGTATACTTACATAGATATAAAACTTTAAAAGTCATGCGACTTTTAACTACTCCAAATGAGGTTACATGGGGTGTCTGTGAAGTATCTGGGAGGATTTTCTAGATCTGACATGTTTTATGGAAGGCTAAGGAGGAAATATATTTATCTTTTTTGATAACAAGTCAACTTTACCAGAAATCTTTGCAAATTTCTTTACATAAGCTTTTTTTTTTTTTTTTTTTTTTTTTTTTAGGTAATTCTAACCTGATTTTACATTGAAGAAGTCCTAACTCTGTTTTTGAAAGCTTATTACTGATTAAAAAATGACTTTGAATAAGAGCTTATTTCTCAGTATCTTAATTTTTGTAAACTATGAAATATACAAACAAAATAAAATGGATAGATAAAAATGAAAATACATCTACAAAACAATAAAATCTGTCCATTCGTCCAACACAATTAAAATTGTCCTTCTTAAATATATGCTTTGTTCTATTTTTTTCTGTAAGATATTTTACTTGGACAAAGTAATCATTAAATTCTTAATTTTTTTTAGTCGAATCATTAGCGCTAAATGCTTGTATATAATAATTGTTTGTCATCGTATACTCCTTTATTGTTCGATTTTTAACTATTTTTCAGACTTTTTATATATATTTTTTTCTTTAATTAATTAAAAAGATAGATTCCATGAGATATCTATTGATTTAATGGGAATTAAATGTTAAAAACTACTGTTATCGTTTTTTTTTCAATGAAAATAAACATTATATTAAGCACCTTTTTTAGTAAAGTTATGAGTATATGTTCATGTAAATGGCGGGTTTGAAAAGAAGGTTGCCCACACACCCTATATTTGTCAAAGTAAATGTTGCTAGAAAATTTGTATATTCACGTGAACAGTTAAATAAAATGGATTTTTTTAAAATAAACAATGCAGCATTTTATTAACAACCACAACATTTCTTTGTCATAACCTCATGACTTTGTCCCCTTCTCTGGCGTTTTTAATCTGAGTTTCAATGTGTTCTATTACATGTATATTGCTTTTAACTATTTCGTTCAAAAGTTCAATACTATGCTTCAATCCTTCAACAGGAGTACATGTTATCAGTGTTCAATTGGAGGCAATTTGCACTAAAACTTTTCAGAAATGTCTGCCCAGCAATATCTTAAACCTTAATTTTTTTTTCATACGGAAAGAAATTTTTAAATAATAAATATAAATTAATTCAAACAAAGTGGAGACATAACTGAATTTTAAACTGACTTATTTCGTTGCATGTAACCTGCATTTGCGGATTTAGAGGGGGCAGGTGGCCCACCCACCCCCACCCCCTAATCTGTGTATCATGTTGTGATTTTTGAATTTACTATGGGGGAGGTAAATGCAAAATTTACAACAAAATATACACGAGATTTAATAATATATCATTTTTTGTGAGAAATTGTATTACTTATACATAAGGTATAGCTAAAATAAATCAAAAACTGTTCCATAAAACTTCTTAAACCCGAGAGCTCCGGAGGGCTTGGACCCCTTCCCCCACCCCCAACTGGTTGCCCCAACCCTCTTCAAGGATTCTGGATCTGCTACTGAGTTCATATTGTGTATGTGATTATTAGATGTTTTTCGTTTGTAAAAAAACGTACAAGAGAAAGAATTCTCTAATGAACAATCCATTATCATTCAATAATCTGTACATTATGATTCAGGCGCGGATCCAGAAATTTTTTTCCAGTCCAAAAAATTTCCAATCCAAAAAAAGAAACCTTAACCCCATTCCCAAACGTAAAAAAAACCTATTTCGTGGTGATGGTATTGTGGTCCACGTTTTCTAGGGGGAGGGGGGTCCAAAATCATTCTTAATTTGCTTCAGTATATACTTTTAATAACTCTGCAAATTCCGGGGGGGGGGGATCCGGACCCCCGCCCCCCGATCAGGTCATTCTGGTCATTTTACTCACTTACATAGAAAAATGAAAGCAAGTGAATAATGAACATATACGTATGTATTTGTTTCTATTTGTTTGCTTTTTCTATTTTTACTTTATTTTGTTCCTATTTAAGGACATTATTTTATCACTATATAATATGCTATCATGATATCAGTACTCATGTCCTTGCATTATTATTCCTTATCTGTTACTATTAGGCCATTCGTTTCAGTCACCAACTGAATCTGCGACTTTCCATTATGAACAAAGCATGGTTTAAATGTTTATTGTTGAGTATCAGCCTTGTGTTTGCAGTTGATCCCCCGCTTGGTGTGTACATATAATTATATTTTACTGAACAAAAGGCTCGAAATGCCCATGTTCTTTGCTCTTTTATTTTGATTTTTACAAGAGGCGTTCGAAAACAATCTTTTTTCTTTATATTCATTTTGAATTCAATTGAATGGTCTTCAACAATTTTTCTGAATTTGAAAAAAATCTAAACGATTAATTAGAAGATCTTGAAATATGAATTTTTGATTTGCCGTTTCTCCCAGAAACCTACAATGTAGACCGTTCCAGTCTCTCTGTGTCCGGGGTGTCGTCTGGAGCCATCATGGCGTCACAACTTCACGTCATCTACTCCAGTAGGATAATGGGAGTTGGCATAGTAGCGGGAGGTCAGTATAGTGAAAATATATGTATTGTCATGAAAGATTTAGAAATGGTATATGGTGCACAACAGTTTGCTATGATGTGCGACTATGTGGCATTGATGCGATTTGCAGTGTAAAGGATTTTTTCGAATAGAATTGCCATAAATTCTAGATTTCTTACTGCATTGTATTTCTCTGGGGTTTTTTTTCTTCTCTTTGGTGCTTTTGAAGTGTTCCAATGGTTTATTATTATTTTTGGACACACCGCATGCTATTCAATATTGATTTACTCCAGTGCCTTTTGCGTGTTCGGGTGGTACTCTGGCTGGATTGGCAACCTGTATGAAGACGCCGTCCCTAGAATCCGTGTACACATTTGAAGCTCTGGTCTCATCCGGGGCACTGTTTGGTAATGTGGACGCCACGTACCATATGCGCCATGACAAAGTATTCATCTTTAACGGAATAGAGGACTCAGTTGTACATCCAGGTATGGAAAAGAAACAAACATGGATCGTTCTACGTCATTTCCGTTGTGACTCCATGTTAAAATTCTTTTTTTTCCCACGCGCACAAGTATAACAGAGACTTACATGTAATATTGTGATATAGAATATACAAATCAGGTGAACAAACATTCGACATAAATATGGAGAATGCAGTGTATTTTTTTTTAAATTACAATCTTACATTTCCACCCAAAACTGGCATCTACAGTGTATAACATAAGTATCTTGATAACTTTTAAATATTTACATGTACTTAAGATTGAAGAAGTGTACATACTAATAAAACGCATATTGTTGTTGAAAAATTTAAGACGGAATTGTAATCTTGCATTTATAAAATTTATTAGGCAACGGTCCAAACATCGCACGTTTTTACGAGCATTTCATCCATGACAGCCACAATATCAAGAAGGTCTTTAATATGCACACTGAACATTGCATGGTATGGATTCTTTTTTAAGTTTTTGTTGTATTACAGAATGTCATTGTTATAAGATAAAGAAGATGGGTGAACAAGGCTGGCAAAATGCCTATAGCTTCAAAATGTATGAAAGTCATATTCAATGTGTGAATTTAGTATTTAGAGTAAAGTACTTAATATTGAAAGGTATGAAATTATAACAAACAAAACTTTTCTGCGGAAAATTCTTTAAGCAAAAATCATTCTATGATTCAAAAAAATATATCTTATTCTTGAGGTTAGAACCCAAGCAATAAAATTCTGAGTACCTTTTTTTTCTTTGAGACTAACAAGCTACCACTATGCTTACACATCTCATGACAAACAGCGGCATTTAAATCACGTTTGTGAAATGACCCTTGACTAAATGGACTCTATATAAATATTTCTCGGAAAGATACAAATGTTGTGTAATAAAAGTGCAATTTTTTAGGGGATAGTGGGTCTTTGCTTCTTGTTTTTTTTTTGTTTGTTTTTTTTTAAATCAAAATATGAATAGTTTTACGCATACTTTGAGTATTAACTTTTATTTAAAAAAAAACCCAAAACAAATGGAGCGAAGACCCACTCATATGGAAAAATTATGATATTATATAGTAGGAAAAATGATCATTTTTGCCCTGTTTGGTGTGTATATGCGATTTCATTGACGAATAATTTCAATCTTTGTTGCAAATTGTGGAGATTTTAGGTAAAGTATATGTTACTGTTAAATGAAATTTCAAAGAAAATTTTGTCATACTTAAGATATAATTTTTCACTTTCTTGTTTGACACACAATAGGCATTTTGCTCTCCTGTTCGCCCATCTTCTTTATCAAACAGTACACCCTGTAAATTTGCTTTACATACACAGATATCGGTAAATGACCAAAGCTGTGCGGTCGTGTAGGGCGGGGTAAGCGGCTTTAAAATAGAGCACTGGGAATTTCTTATTCGACAGTTTTGTTTAAAAAAAAAAAAACAAACAAAACAAAACCAAGATGCTTATACAGCGGAACCTAACACAGAGTTCTAAAGGTCCTGAACTCTCTTAAGCATTTTAATTACTAAAGTCAACTTCTCTGTTTAAACTCATAAATGACTTGTTATCAAATAATTGTGGGTATATCTAACCTCTTGCGCTCAGAAAAAGATTAATTATTCTTTTTAGCACCGAGTCCACATGGAGCTTGAAGATTAAGTAGAGCAAGACATCGATCCTATTTAGATCCTAATTTCCTACATTTCTTCATCCATTGTCAATAATTTGCGAATTTGACTCGGCCTCGTTAAAAGTCTCGCAGTGAGATACTTGGTTGTTTTATCAAATTATATATGAAACATGTTTTGTAGCCAACGGATAAAATAGGTGGACCCTGCACAGTTCTGTCAAAAACCAACTTCCTGAACAACTGTGGATATAACGGAGCGTTCGAAATCCTAAACTTTATCTATGGGGGCCACTTAAGAGTGAGTACATTTCATCTTATGTATTTTGGCAAACGTGTATATATACTATATTCCTTTTTTAAGAATAAGTAATATAAATTTCAGAGGCCATCGCAAAATACGACTGCGGCTGGAGAGGTAAGCATTTTTTGCTGAAATTATTTTTACTTTCTTTTTTTTTAAACATTTTTTCCTCACACTAGTGTTTAAAATCATATGTTTAACTTTGTTTAAGGATTCTAAAATCAGACTTCACGTGAAGGGTATTATAATGATTCTAAACAATTAATTTGGGAACGTAAATCTAAAGTATTTGATTGCTTGAAGGACTCTTTAATACATGTCGTTCTTTTCCTATACAGCTGAGGAAGTTTGACCAGGCTGCATTTTTTGCTGCGCCTCCAATAACATACAGCTTAGATAACACGGGATATATTTATATACCATCAAGATGTCTGGACAAGTCCCACAGTCAGTTGTCGTATATTACTCTACATAATTACTCTACATAATTAATGCTAATGAATAGGAGGTGTACTTCCAAAAATACATCCATAACCCCACCTCAATAAATGCGTATGCACGTAGTATCCCAAATATATAATTTGATGCCATATAATGAAGAATTTGAAGGGAAGAAAGATATTTTAACATGATTGTAGAAGTAAACCTTTTCACATCAAGATACTTAAGTAAACTATATGAACAGAATTGCAGTTAATGTAAGCACTGGAACCCATGGGCTTTAATTCGTTTTATTATAACTGAACTGATCAAGTACACATCTACATAAAATCTTATATTTTTACATGTGTACATTTTATATATCTGTATAAGAGCTTCATGTTTCTATTTCAGAATGTAAACTCCATGTCGCTTTGCATGGTTGTGCAATGGGCAGGTATTGTGGATTTAAATAATTAGAATTCTGGTCATGTCCAATGTATGTAGAGAGAAGATTATTAACGGCCAATGCATTGATCATTATTCATAGACATGCTAAAATGGATAAATATTTATCTTTAAAAATCTTATTTGAAAAATTACCGAATTATTGTAACTTTAATTCTATCTGACAGACATTACATTAATGAGGACTATGTCAAGCATGGGGGTTATAATGAGGTAGGGGAGATAAATGACATCATCATCCTGTACCCCCAGGTTAGTCCTATCACCCTCAACCCCTACGGCTGCTGGGACGGTTACGGATACACAGGAGCATTGTTTGGCAAGTTTTTATCTTCAAAGATTCTGTTTTCTTTTTTTTAAATGAGGAGTTGATTGTTCAAATAACTCTGGTCGCAAAAGGGATTTCAAAAATTACAAAATGATCAGACGAACTAATTTTTTCAGTCAGTTTTTTAAAATAATTTCATCTGTAAGCAAAAAATTAAATAAACTATTTCCTGTATTAAACTCACACTCTCCTGAAAACCTTTAATATTTATTTAAATACACTTTATAATTAATGGATCAGTGGTTTTATGTTTCAGCTACAAACAAGGGCTTCCAGGAGGAGGGCCTCAGACGTATGATGAAGCAGGTCATGGGGGGATGGTGAGGGTCACGTGACAGTTAAATAAGATGGTCTACAAAAGGGATGACACTTTATTTTTGAATAGATAATTTCATTTCATCGACAGGCACAGAATGTAGCTTTATACACCAAATGTACCTTTGGCTATATTATTTTCTTGAAGAGGTTTGAATTAATAGAAAAAGCAAAACAGAAAACAGGCCTACAGCATTCAGTTAGGCAAAAAAGTTAGCTAAAAAACTGTACTTCGGTGCAATTTAAGGGGACATTTCTCTTGAATTGCTTTTGTATAAAGGAGATAATTTCATGATCAGACATCTTATGAAAGCATCACCTACATTTCAATATTTGTTGAGGTTATACATTCCAGGGTAAGGGCTACCAACAATCTGATTAAAATCAGATCCTCGATGCTCCTTTTTTAACGATATGTTGCTTACGACCGTAACCGACATATCGTTAAAAAAGGAGCATCGAGGATCTGATTTTAATCAGATTGGGGCTACTAACAAACTTAAAGCAAATTGACCCCCCCCCCCCCAAAAAAAAAAAAAAAATTAGGGATTCAACAGTAATTTGACAAAGGAGTTACTGCAATAAAACAGAATGGACTTTACTTTTACTTGAACAGTACTGAAATTTAGAAAATATGTGTAGCTAATATTGTGAAGTCTTTTCTTACCATGCAATTTACTTGGCTTACTTTAATAATAAAGCTTTCTTGCAATGTATCCCTCAATTTCATGTTATTTTCTTTTTGAGATATCAACTGACTAATCTGCATACATGTACGTATATACACTAGACTGTTGCAAGAATGTCTGTTAATGATACTTCTGGTAATTGTATTTTTGACCTTAATATTGATCTTAAGATTAATTTGGAGACAAGTCAAGTTAATTCCACATCTTTGTGTTACTGGATCCTTATGATAGTCAAACCTGTATTCTTCAAAAGCAAGTTCAGCTTTAAGACATGCTTCCTTCTATTAAATGTTTTCTATCAAAATAATTGTAAAAAATATGTTCTTATAGATTGTATATAAAAAAAAATTAAATGGTTTAACATACAATATGTATTTGAGCATTCTCATTAACAGTGAACTCCATTCAGATGATAAATAAAAGCACTGGAAATTCATGTCAATTTTCCTTAAAATGATTTATCTTAATATAACAAAATTGCAGTTAATAAATTCAAACAAAACAGTTTCACTAACAAACATCACGATGCTGCACGATTATGACATCTAGAAGTCCCATTCACCGACTAAATTCACTTGCTCCATGTCTTCAACCAAAGAATCTGCTGCTTCATCTGCAAGAAAAGATGCTAATGAATTTCATTTTTTTTCATTTTAAAGGGGGAGGAGGGACATAATTGATTAACCTATAAATCTGGAGAGCATCCCCCCCTCCAAACACCCACACACCAGCCCTTTTTCATTCTGAACTCAGAACTCAACGATTTTTTACAAGGAGAATTGAAAGCATTTTCTGTGAATTTGCTTATCCTCTGTAACAATGGTTTTAAGTTGGCCAGTTTGATTTGCCTACCCTCTGTACACTGTCTAAATCAGCCAGTTTGATTTGCTTACCCTCTGTACACTGTCTAATTTAGCCAGTTTCATTTGGCTCCCCTTTGTACACTGTCTAAATCAGCCAGTTTGATTTGCCTATCCTCTGTACACTGTCTAAATTAGAAAATTTGATTTGCGTACCCTCTGTACACTGTCTAAATCAACCAGTTTGATTTGCTTACCCTCTGTACACTGTCTAAATCAGCCAGTTTGATTTGCTTACCCTCTGTACACTGTCTAATTTAGCCAGTTTCATTTGGCTCCCCTTTGTACACTGTCTAAATTAGCCAGTTTGATTTGCCTATCCTCTGTACACTGTCTAAATTAGAAAATTTGATTTGCCTACCCTCTGCACACTGTCTAAATCAGCCAGTTTGATTTGCTTACCCTCTGTACACTGTCTAAATTAGCAAGTTTGATTTGCTTGCCCTCTGTACACTGTCTAAATCAGCCAGTTTGATTTGCTTGCCCTCTGTACACTGTCAAAATTAGAAAATTTGATTTGCTTACCCTCTGTACACTGTCTAAATCAGCCAGTTTGATTTGCCTATCCTCTGTACACTGTCTAAATTAGAAAATTTGATTTGCTTACCCTTTGTACACTGTCTAAATTGGCCAGTTTGATTTGCTTGCCCTTTGCACACTATCTAATTTAGCCAGTTTCATTTGGCTCCCCTTTGTACACTGTCTAAATTAGCCAGTTTGATTTGCCTATCCTCTGTACACTGTCTAAATTAGAAAATTTGATTTGCTTACCCTTTGTACACTGTCTAAATTGGCCAGTTTGATTTGCTTGCCCTCTGCACACTATCTAATTTAGCCAGTTTCATTTGGCTCCCCTTTGTACACTGTCTAAATTAGCCAGTTTGATTTGCCTATCCTCTGTACACTGTCTAAATTAGAAAATTTGATTTGCCTACCCTCTGCACTAGGGCTGTCATGAGTACCCGAAATAACCGAGAACCGCGGTCCAAGTTGTTCGGTTCGGTTCCGGTTCCATTTTTCCGGATTTCGGTTCGGGTCTGGTTTATATATTAGAGTCTGTTTAATACAAAAAATGGCGTCGAAATCAAAGGAATGATGACGATAACAGTGATAAATAAACATCACAACTGAAATCTACTTCATTCCATGACAAAACACTTGTCACGGAAGTATTAGATAATTATCAAAACAAGCAGGAATGGTCAGGTTGTGGCTAATAGTAGGCCAAATCACCGATGTCTAGACGTTCGCATGGTTAAGACTAGTTTTCAATGTAAATTTATTGTTACAAATAAAGATTTTTCACGTTAAATTCATGAAATTAAGGTTTAAAATAGATGTAAATACCCGACCCGAAAAACCCGAAACCGAACCGAAAATTTACAGAACCGACCTGACCCGAAAAATTTTGGAACCAGTACAGCCCTACTCTGCACACTGTCTAAATCAGCCAGTTTGATTTGCTTACCCTCTGTACACTGTCTAATTTAGCCAGTTTCATTTGGCTCCCCTTTGTACACTGTCTAAATTAGCCAGTTTGATTTGCCTATCCTCTGTACACTGTCTAAATTAGAAAATTTGATTTGCCTACCCTCTGCACACTGTCTAAATCAGCCAGTTTGATTTGCTTACCCTCTGTACACTGTCTAAATTAGCAAGTTTGATTTGCTTGCCCTCTGTACACTGTCTAAATCAGCCAGTTTGATTTGCTTACCCTTTGTACACTGTCTAAATTAGCCAGTTTGATTTGCTTACCCTCTGTACACTGTCTAATTTAGCCAGTTTCATTTGGCTCCCCTTTGTACACTGTCTAAATCAGCCAGTTTGATTTGCCTATCCTCTGTACACTGTCTAAATTAGAAAATTTGATTTGCGTACCCTCTGTACACTGTCTAAATCAACCAGTTTGATTTGCTTACCCTCTGTACACTGTCTAAATCAGCCAGTTTGATTTGCTTACCCTCTGTACGCTGTCTAATTTAGCCAGTTTCATTTGGCTCCCCTTTGTACACTGTCTAAATTAGCCAGTTTGATTTGCCTATCCTCTGTACACTGTCTAAATTAGAAAATTTGATTTGCCTACCCTCTGCACACTGTCTAAATCAGCCAGTTTGATTTGCTTACCCTCTGTACACTGTCTAAATTAGCAAGTTTGATTTGCTTGCCCTCTGTACACTGTCTAAATCAGCCAGTTTGATTTGCTTGCCCTCTGTACACTGTCTAAATTAGAAAATTTGATTTGCTTATCCTCTGTACACTGTCTAAATCAGCCAGTTTGATTTGCCTATCCTCTTTACACTGTCTAAATTAGAAAATTTGATTTGCTTACCCTTTGTACACTGTCTAAATTGGCCAGTTTGATTTGCTTGCCCTCTGCACACTATCTAATTTAGCCAGTTTCATTTGGCTCCCCTTTGTACACTGTCTAAATTAGCCAGTTTGATTTGCCTATCCTCTGTACACTGTCTAAATTAGAAAATTTGATTTGCTTACCCTTTGTACACTGTCTAAATTGGCCAGTTTGATTTGCTTGCCCTCTGCACACTATCTAATTTAGCCAGTTTCATTTGGCTCCCCTTTGTACACTGTCTAAATTAGCCAGTTTGATTTGCCTATCCTCTGTACACTGTCTAAATTAGAAAATTTGATTTGCCTACCCTCTGCACTAGGGCTGTCATGAGTACCCGAAATAACCGAGAACCGCGGTCCAAGTTGTTCGGTTCGGTTCCGGTTCCATTTTTCCGGATTTCGGTTCGGGTCTGGTTTATATATTAGAGTCTGTTTAATACAAAAAATGGCGTCGAAATCAAAGGAATGATGACGATAACAGTGATAAATAAACATCACAACTGAAATCTACTTCATTCCATGACAAAACACTTGTCACGGAAGTATTAGATAATTATCAAAACAAGCAGGAATGGTCAGGTTGTGGCTAATAGTAGGCCAAATCACCGATGTCTAGACGTTCGCATGGTTAAGACTAGTTTTCAATGTAAATTTATTGTTACAAATAAAGATTTTTCACGTTAAATTCATGAAATTAAGGTTTAAAATAGATGTAAATACCCGACCCGAAAAACCTGAAACCGAACCGAAAATTTACAGAACCGACCTGACCCGAAAAATTTTGGAACCAGTACAGCCCTACTCTGCACACTGTCTAAATCAGCCAGTTTGATTTGCTTACCCTCTGTACACTGTCTAATTTAGCCAGTTTCATTTGGCTCCCCTTTGTACACTGTCTAAATTAGCCAGTTTGATTTGCCTATCCTCTGTACACTGTCTAAATTAGAAAATTTGATTTGCCTACCCTCTGCACACTGTCTAAATCAGCCAGTTTGATTTGCTTACCCTCTGTACACTGTCTAAATTAGCAAGTTTGATTTGCTTGCCCTCTGTACACTGTCTAAATCAGCCAGTTTGATTTGCTTACCCTTTGTACACTGTCTAAATTAGCCAGTTTGATTTGCTTACCCTCTGTACACTGTCTAATTTAGCCAGTTTCATTTGGCTCCCCTTTGTACACTGTCTAAATCAGCCAGTTTGATTTGCCTATCCTCTGTACACTGTCTAAATTAGAAAATTTGATTTGCGTACCCTCTGTACACTGTCTAAATCAACCAGTTTGATTTGCTTACCCTCTGTACACTGTCTAAATCAGCCAGTTTGATTTGCTTACCCTCTGTACACTGTCTAATTTAGCCAGTTTCATTTGGCTCCCCTTTGTACACTGTCTAAATTAGCCAGTTTGATTTGCCTATCCTCTGTACACTGTCTAAATTAGAAAATTTGATTTGCCTACCCTCTGCACACTGTCTAAATCAGCCAGTTTGATTTGCTTACCCTCTGTACACTGTCTAAATTAGCAAGTTTGATTTGCTTGCCCTCTGTACACTGTCTAAATCAGCCAGTTTGATTTGCTTGCCCTCTGTACACTGTCTAAATTAGAAAATTTGATTTGCTTACCCTCTGTACACTGTCTAAATCAGCCAGTTTGATTTGCC
Source organism: Saccostrea echinata (assembly GCF_033153115.1). NCBI lineage: Eukaryota > Metazoa > Mollusca > Bivalvia > Ostreida > Ostreidae > Saccostrea > Saccostrea echinata. The sequence goes on along the minus strand of NW_026889763.1, from coordinate 6,289,872 downwards.
TATCCTCTTTACACTGTCTAAATTAGAAAATTTGATTTGCTTACCCTTTGTACACTGTCTAAATTGGCCAGTTTGATTTGCTTGCCCTCTGCACACTATCTAATTTAGCCAGTTTCATTTGGCTCCCCTTTGTACACTGTCTAAATTAGCCAGTTTGATTTGCCTATCCTCTGTACACTGTCTAAATTAGAAAATTTGATTTGCTTACCCTTTGTACACTGTCTAAATTGGCCAGTTTGATTTGCTTGCCCTCTGCACACTATCTAATTTAGCCAGTTTCATTTGGCTCCCCTTTGTACACTGTCTAAATTAGCCAGTTTGATTTGCCTATCCTCTGTACACTGTCTAAATTAGAAAAGGACTATATTCTGTAGTGGCCAGTATCTGCCCCCAAAATAAAACTTTGATGGAGAAATCTTTAATTATGTTCTAAACCAGGTGGATATTTGCAGTCTTCAAAGCATTAAATATTTTTATCAACTATGACATCATTAGTTAGATATGACGTCAATAAAATGACGAAAATTCCAAATTGCAATGATTTTGAGAGAAAATAGCGTATTTTACGTCGGTATTTTGATTGGAAATTATCGAGCGCAGGTCTGCTCAGACTAGATCTTTTGATATAATGTGTAGAATGATAATATCAATGAAATATGTGAATATGATACCTGAGCAAGCTTGCGCTCTATAAATGCTATAGTCAAAATTGAACAAACTCTGTGCATTTTGGCCTCTATTTTAAAAATAACGGAAATCCAAATAGTTTGTGACGTCACAGAGACAAGAAAAGCCAGCTAATTTTTCCAATTTCATAATATATTGTCTTAATTTTGATTATTAATACAATATATGCACTTTTTCTCATTTCAAGAGATTTTCAAAATTTGACTATTATGGGGGCAGGAATACGCCCTTACCATATATAGTTCTTTGATTTGCCTACCCTCTGCACTAGGGCTGTCATGAGTACCCGAAATAACCGAGAACCGCTGTCCAAGTTGTTCGGTTCGGTTCCGGTTCCATTTTTCCGGATTTCGGTTGGGGTCTGGTTTATATATTAGAGTCTGTTTAATACAAAAAATGGCGTCGAAATCAAAGGAATGATGACGATAACAGTGATAAATAAACATCACAACTGAAATCTACTTCATTCCATGACAAAACACTTGTCACGGAAGTATTAGATAATTATCAAAACAAGCAGGAATGGTCAGGTTGTGGCTAATAGTAGGCCAAATCACCGATGTCTAGATGTTCGCATGGTTAAGACTAGTTTTCAATGTAAATTTATTGCTACAAATAAAGATTTTTCACGTTAAATTCATGAAATTAAGGTTTAAAATAGATGTAAATACCCGACCCGAAAAACCCGAAACCGAACCGAAAATTTACAGAACCGACCTGACCCGAAAAATTTTGGAACCGTTACAGCCCTACTCTGCACACTGTCTAAATCAGCCAGTTTGATTTGCTTACCCTCTGTACACTGTCTAATTTAGCCAGTTTCATTTGGCTCCCCTTTGTACACTGTCTAAATTAGCCAGTTTGATTTGCCTATCCTCTGTACACTGTCTAAATTAGAAAATTTGATTTGCCTACCCTCTGCACACTGTCTAAATCAGCCAGTTTGATTTGCTTACCCTCTGTACACTGTCTAAATTAGCAAGTTTGATTTGCTTGCCCTCTGTACACTGTCTAAATCAGCCAGTTTGATTTGCTTACCCTTTGTACACTGTCTAAATTAGCCAGTTTGATTTGCTTACCCTCTGTACACTGTCTAAATTAGCCAGTTTGATTTGCCTATCCTCTGTACACTTTCTAAATTAGCAAGTTTGATTTGCTTGCCCTCTGTACACTGTCTAAATTAGCCAGTTTGATTTGCTATCCTCTGTACACTGCCTAAATTAGAAAATTTGATTTGCTTACCCTTTGTACACTGTCTAAATTGGCCAGTTTGATTTGCTTGCCCTCTGTACGCTGTCTAAATTAGCCAGTTTGATAGGAGTGAGGGGTTGTTAGCCAGTTTGAATTGCTTACCCTCTATAACACTTGTAAAATTAACCATTTTGATATGCCTACCCTCTGCATGCCAATTTAGTGAGTTGGATTTGCTAATCATTTGTAACACTGGCTAAGTTTGCTAGTTTGATTTGCTTAACTTTCTGTAATACTGGCTTAATTAGCCAGTTTGATTTGCTTACCCTCTGTAACGCTGGCTAAATTAGCCAGTCTGATAGGAGTGAGGGGTTGTTAGCCAGTTGATTTGCTTACCCTCTGTTGTAACGCTGGTTAAATTAGCCAGTTTGATAGGAGTGAGGGGTTGTAAGAGGTTTGGCAGGGCCTCTGTTGATTTCCTCTTCAATTGTTTAAACATGGAGTCCGTCAGAAGACCCTCAGCTGTAGGTCTATTTAACAAGAAAAAAATCACCTACATACATAGGTATAGTACAAATATAGACAAATACAGAAGCATTTGTCCTACTTTTCATTCCATTTTATCTGGGGTTTGTCCTACTACACGATAAATATTTAACTTTATTCAAGTAGCATCAGGTAAGCCTGTACTATTTCATTAATGAAATGACAATTATTCATAATCATGAATGTAACCATAAAGAAATAATCAAAGGGTAAAGGCTATGTAAATTTCTTCAATCAAATATTCTGTAGTTGAAGAGTTACTGTCAGGTAACTTTCTTACCGACATTGAGGGTTTTTCTCTAAACACCTGTCCAACAAACTGTGAAAATAGGATGAAAACTTGCGAGCCTTTGCAATGGCCACAATATCAATACCTCCATTCTCCATGTTGGCATTGTGCTGATCTGCATAAACCAAAGAGATCATCAAACATTAAGGTTCATAAACCCTCTGCTCACTCATATAAAATGTTTCTTTAACTCTTATGATTTACCAAAAGAAATTTATTTGTTAAGTAAAATACAAACAATTATAGCATAGCTTGCTGGGCAAAATTGGACAAAAAAGACATTTCAACTTGTCTTTATAAAGGAATAATAGATATTTATGTCATTAAGAGTTATCTCTCTTATGAGAGTATCGATGAACCTTAAGATTGTACTTCATTTCTCTAAGCAAGGAGCAAAAAGATTTGAATATAATTCAATCTACAAGTGAAGGAATTCATCATACAAGAAGTCGTAAAAATCCAATTGAAATGTGACTTATTCACATTGACCACTATTATTTGCATAGAGATCTATATGAGCAGATCAAAGAATTTCAATCGAATAGAGAGGGAACATTTATAGAATTAAGTAAAGAATGGGTGGGTTAAAGCATCAATTTCTGACCTTCCTCCTCCCCTGTAAGCTCCCCTATTGTGGTACAGTCTGGTAACATAGGTTTTGTACCATTCACCTTTTCCAACAACATCTGTAAAATATGTGCATACATTAGGAAAGTCTTAGAATCGTCCTCAAAATATTCCCACTCCATATCAAATTTTTATTTAGCTAATACAACAGTACAAAGTGTAGAGACAAAATCATGCATCTGGACGTTTGCAGTTCTTTAGAGCTCAATTTTTCAAGTTGGTGTCCACTGGCAGATTTAGGAGGGATGCACATATGATATATCCACTCCTAAATTGCCCCAAAAATTTTTGGACTAAAAAAAAATGTGCAATCTGTAAATAAAATATTTGAAATGAATGCATTTTGAACCAATTTTAAAAGTGATATTTAATATCAAAATCCAAGAAAACACTCAATATTTTTTCCACATATATGTACCATTTTTCTTCTCTTTTCTCCTTTACAAAAAAAAAATGTTTGCACCATCCTCTTTAGGTGGAAATCCAGGACACCTCTAATTTCAATGATAAAAGACTTTACTTATATTTACCTGAGTGACAGGCATATCCTCAAAAGGAGGATAACCATTGGCCAGTTCCCAACTGGTGATCCCAAAACTGTATATATCAGATTTCGTATCATATCCTGACAAATTCTACAAGAATAAGGTAACTCATGGTAATTCATATAGCTTAAATTTGCAAATGAATATTCAGCATTAATTTGTTTACCAATGTTCAATATAAATTCATGTCATTTAAATAAATATATACAAAAGTTTGTTATGTTAGTTTATCTATGGGATAACATTTCTTAAATGAAAGTAGCATATTTTTGCCATGTCTTAATTACCTCCCTTTAAAGAAGGCATGGTCTTTAACTTTTTTTTTAATTTTACAAATTTAATTCTCATTTGCCAAGAATAATGCATGACAAAACTGGTTCAGTGGCTCTGGGGCAGAGGATAAAAATGTGAAAAAATATTCATAACACAAGACAGATAGTCAGAAAATTAGACACTAAACACCTATGCCTTTCGCTCAGGTAAGCTAAAAGTATAATAATTATGATTCTTTTCAAAATTCACCTGTTCTAGAATTTCTGGGCTAAGCCATTGTAGATCACCATTACAGGCATTAGGGTAGTCATAGACACGAGACCATTTCTTGCCATGGTAAATTAAGTGATAAGCACTGCGTAGTCCTGCTAAACACACGTTACCGTTACCTCCAATCAAAATATGACTAGCTCTTACACTCCTGAAAATAGGCAAATGAAAATTCAAATTTAGAAAAACTTTTCCTCTTTCAATCTCAAATTAATAACCAATTTCTTTTCAATTATCTGTTTTACAAAGAACATGTTAGATTGTGATAGACATATGAGCAAATTATTCAATGCAAAATATGTGTATTAGCAAATTACATAATTTTGTACATGAGATGAAAGCATTGAATTAAATCAATACTTCTATAGGAAAACTGAGGTTTTTAATTCCAAATTTTAAGTTAATTACAAATAAAATCAAAATACAATCCAACCTTGATTTCCCAAACATATTAGACCTACGGAATACCTACGATGAGATGTTAAACACATCAATCTGAATCTCAAATAAGGTCAGGACAATCCACTTACTTTCACACATCCCATAAATTCAATATATCATGGTTGGGAGGTATCAATGTTTAACTGTATAGTTTATATTTCCATATCAGTTACCTGTGAATTATTCCTCGATTGTGAAGATAGTCTAAAGCACTCACTACATCTCTTAGTATGTAGGCAATGGCTGTCTCGGGTAGACCTGTCTTAAAGTAGGCATGCAGGACATCTCTAGCAGACCCTGTCAAAACAGCAATTAAACTTAACCTAAATATCTCAATACAAAGTATCACATAACTTGTATAACAGGCAATTACTACAGCCCAAAATTTTCATGATTCTACATTTACAATTTTTGCAATTCCAATCCATCTGCCATACCAAAGAAATGGATTTGAATGATTTGTGCTATCTTTACAAAACTTGGAACAACTGTAGAAATTGACCATTACATGTACCAGTATATGTGTCTTTGTTTTATTTAAATGGCTTATGGATAATCTGTGAATTTCATTGTACATATTAATTTGACAACAAGGTACAGTTTTAGAGGGAATAGTTTGACAGGTCCTCTTTAACATGAAAATATTTGTAGCCCTCTCACCATATCCCAGTAAAGGTAATACAATCCATAGTTCTTTATCATTAACAAATGTAGAGTGGTACTTCACTATGTTTTCATGGTTCATCTGTCTACAGAGAATCACTTCATCCTGAAAAAGAGAAACGACATTAAATCAACATGATGAATCACAGCCAAATACAGTAAAACACGACTTCCCGGGGATGGACGATTTGTAAACATATTTTGTTAAATCCGTTTAGTTTATATTTTAAAGCCAGGAGAATGAAAATAACTTCGCTATATGCATCAATTCATTATAAGCGTGTTTGCTATAAGCGTGTTTTAATGTACATATTTTTGCTGATAAATTGTCCTTTGTAATATACTGCTCCCAAGAAATTCATGGTTTCTTCCATTATTTTATGTGGAACCTGTATGAAACTGCAAATCTTCTTGATGTAATAAATACATGTACAAAGTTCCAATACCAGTACATTAATCTTAAACAGACGACTTACAGAAAATCTTAACATGCAAAAAAAAAAGGGTCAACATTATTTTTGAGGGTGCACAATCAAAAATAAGCTTAGTTTTCTATTGTATAGAATATTTTATTGCACATTTACTCCTTTATACAGTGGATATACTGTGGAATCATTAGATTTCATGGTGGCTCAATTTTCTTGGAATTCTTGGGTAACTCTCATCTATGAATTAACATCCTCCACGATTTCAAAATTTATGGTTACAAAGTCATATTTCCTTCTGTAGGTATAAGAGAATACAAAAATAATATATGTCCCAACGAACCTGTCAAATTTAAGAAATCCACAATAACTGGCCCCCACTAATTTTAATGATTCCACAGTAGCTCATAGGATATTGTTTTCATATCCACGGTTGTGATATCACAGTGGTTTTTGCATGAATTTGATCAATTCAAATATTGTGGATTTACATTTATAAAACAGTGTAAAACATGTAATAGGTTTGTGTAACATGTGATAAAAAGAATCTTCCATAGTTTGTGGTTAGATATGATATTTTATTGAACTCCGTACATGTATGTGTTTTTATACCCTTGCCAAGGCTAAATCTCAGTATATATGGGATCTCCATTGTTTTGTGGTTGGATATTATTAGTTTTCCAGGTTCAGTCAAGGGTGAATGGGGATTTAGCCTGGGTTTTGTTCCATATACCCTTCGGCCTCAGAATACAACCTGTGATAAATCCCCGTAAAACCTTGACTGGACCTGGATAACAAATTTATTTCCTATGTACCCAAATAAATTCTTTGTAAACTCAAGTCCAAACAATGGTGTTTCAAACTATTGATTTACTACATGCGACAATGCATCGTGACATCATTTCATTTGCTTTTTGTGATAGAGAAACTATGCATTGTGACGTCATGTTATTTACCACTGGCTCAAGTCAGGTGTACAGAAATTTACACCCAGCTTACAAACCAATCAAATCTCTTGTTACAAGCTACATAGGAAGTAAGATTTTTTATTCGAGTTGTGTGTTTTTCTTCCATTTGAGGAGGCACAACTATAAATTAGCCTTGTTTTCTATTTTAAAATATATAGTGGCAAAATAATTGTGGGGAGAGGGGGCTCCCCCATTTCCTATGGGCCTTATAGCTAACAAAAATACTTGTTTTGAAATCTACGTTTTTATTGCACGACTTCTCAAAAGACGCAGTTAGTGGCCATTACTGCCTATTCTTCTTTTAGTTCAAAAGATAATGCTGTAAACCATGATGATTTTACTCTGCATGAATATATAATTTTGCTATTTTTTTCACCCCTTTACCTGAAAAACTTTGAATTCCACAGGACTCTTTTCAATATTGATCCGTTTGATAGCCACACTTTTCCCGCTCAGGAGGTGTTGGGCAAGATGAACCGTAATAGAGCCAAATGTTCCTCTACCTGTTTTCATGTAAATAAACATACAGTCAAACCTTGTTATCTGAATTCAATGGGGCTAAAGAAAAACTGAGGGATATTGAAGGATTTAATATTCTGAGGTGAAAATTCATAAACGAAAAAAGGTTGGAAATTCCAATTCACTTCAACACATCCATGGTATTTGAGATGATACATGTATTCCAGATGCCAAAATTCAACTATATATATATATATATATATATATATATATATATATATATATATATATATATATATATATATATATATATATATATATATATAGCTCTTTACTTTGAACATTATGCATTTTTTAAAAATAGCTCGAAAAAGGTACTGTAAAAGTGAAACTGACGATGTGAACATGATGATGAAATTGACAAATTTCTAATAATCATCAAAGATGCCACTCATTTTCACAATCCTGTTAAAGAGCATTGTTAAATTACTAATAGATCGTCAAATTACCATTACCCATTTTTCTAAAATACCAAAATCGTCAAACTTTCAACCTTTCAATTTAATCACTTTTACAGTAAGTTGACACTTAAGCAGACACACCTATGACATTGTGGAGTTGATACTGTGTGACGTCTGGCTGCCATGTTATTGGTACTCTTAAATTATCACTGTCCTGACTGCCAAAGCTTTGTGAGCCTTGCTTTGATGCCTGAAAAAAAAGATGCATACTTTCCAAATTTCAACCAGTTTAGCCCCTCACACCCTTAAGCATTATAAAATAGACATTTGGAAAACTGATATATAATTCATCAAAATTTTCCTCAAATTTTGTGATTTTTTCACCAAATGTGTGACTTTATTTAACAAACTACAATCTTTATTTTCAATAGTATACAGAGATTTCTTTTTTAAAAATATCAAATAATATGAAATCAACTATTTAACTTGGATGGCTCTGGACATGTAAATTAATAAAAAGTGCAAATTATTCTTTTCTTCAGGGAAGAAATGGGTGTGCTTCTATATGAACAGAAACAAAATAAAAAAAATTTAAAAGTAAAATTGTCCCTCAAACAACATAACTATGAATGGAAACAATATAAAATTTTTCCGATGAAACAAAAACGAAAAAAAAAAAAATGAAAAACAGAAGTGTCAGCGGGGGATTTTTCAAAAGATGAATTTTCCTTTTCATTATATCAGAAAAAAAGTTGTAAAACCAAAATCATATGCTTACCATTATGAATTTCAAGAGCCTGATCAAAATTCTAAAATATAGTTACCAAAATAAATTCTTACTGGACTCATTTTTTAAAGAACTATTTTAAAAATTCCAGCATCAACACCTACAGTTCTACCACCACATTATCTGCTGACAAAGAAAGCAAAATTAACAACAAGGTAAAAAGATACTTCCTGCAATATTCTATTTGTTAATGTGAAATAGCTATTACCTAGGTAGTGGTACATTGTATATCGATCAAAATGACACTATAAGTATTACTAATACTAAAACAATTTTCAACTACTTATTCTAATTAGTATTTAGATTGTATACATGTACTACGAAAGAAACTGAGTAAGAGTTCATTACTCTTGATCCATAGCTGCTTCCAATGCAATTCCTCTTCATAAAGTTTACTATATGTACCGGTACTTATTTTAACAATCTATGAGAGCATGAAGAAGAGAAATGTAAAGCCTTTGAAGATTCAGAACTTGTATGATGAGATGGGGAAATTGACTTGGTTGCAGATCAATAATATTGTTTGATGAAAAGAGTAAAATGCAGTACATTTGCAGCAGGACTGAGGAGTTGTCCCCCTTACTGGAGTCTATATTACCAGAACATGACCAACGATTTAATTAATCATTTAAGAGACAATAAAAGCTTACAAAGACTGAGAAAGTACACCACATTTATTGACACTTTCCAGCAAGATACAGAAAGCAAAGAGACTCCCTTATAAAACAGAAAATTTACGGCTGACAAATATAGATGTCATGCAAACAATATCCTCAAAAACAGACAGACAGACAGACAGACAGACAGACAGACATACTCTGATTTATAAAGTGAATACCACTGATCATTCTTATAACCAAATTGAGAAAAATGGAATAAACATAATTTTAACAACAAATAAAAAGATATTCGATTGTTAAGAAAGAATGATTCTGTCTGATGAGACACAACAAGCATTAGAACAAAATATGGATGAAGTTAGATGTGACTGAATTTACAAACATAGATTGAAATTAATATGCTACTATTAAGAGGAGTGAAACATTAGCACATGTTGACAATATTACTACAGAATCATGCATTGTTTATCCTTATATTACCTTATACATGTTCGCCCTTTACTAAGGGATGTTTTTGCTAATTATATTAGTAGATTATCTGAAATATTAACAAATTATTATTTGAATTATAAGTATTAATTAAAAAGATGTCTGAATTGATTTGTTAGACTCACAAACAGATCTCAGATGACATTGAAAATACACAGAGGAACTAATAGCTAAATATTTTTTTTAAAAACTCTTTCGGACTTAAAAAAAGGGGTTTGTGAGAGAGAAAATGAGAATGAGATGAATAAAGATTAGGCCTATTCATCAACTTTCAAAGACAAAAACTTTTTTATAGGGAAACATTCTAGTAGAATTTTGGAAGGATTTATTCTGAATATATAACATCATCAAATTTTGTAAACATTGCAATTATTGCTACAGGGGATAGAACGTAATCTTGAGTATAATTCTGCAGGAATCAAAGACTATTTAGCTCAGAAAATTTCCTTCCACTGTATTTGTAAATTCTGGTGTTATAATAATAAAGTGGATTAATGATTGTCATTTCTAAAGTAAACATTATTTATTAGCAAGATGATTGGTTAAATGTGTGCAATATACACTTACCACATTCATTGGTTTGTAATAGGGAGCATTTCCACCAGAGTCGAGTGTCCTAGGCTTAGTGCAGGAGGCACAGTTCTGTAACATTACAAAGCAATGTTAGTGTAAATAGATTTCACTATTAAATGTGATATCTATGCTTATTCTGACAAAAAAATTCTTTTTCAACTTATTACAATTGAATGTAATTTACAATGCTATTTTTCAGTCATCCTCACACCATCAGGAGTCTCAAGTCCACTCATGGCAATGGGACCCCTGACAAACTTAATTCAGTTTTATTCAAATGGCTTCCCTTATTGAGAAGCACCAATCAAATTGAGGCTTTCATAAGTTGCCATCAAAAGTAAACAGAAATGCACCTGTCACAGGTTGTTTGTCACTGAAAGGCTTCATTTGATTGTTCGAGATATAAGAAAAACAATTATGACTTGTAATTTCCCTAAAGGAATGGCTGCAGTCAGCCTATAAAAAATCAGATGAAGTTTTTCAGGGGTCCCACAGCCACAAGTGGACTCAGCACTCTGACATTGTGAGGATATTTGTCAGTGTAATTTAGCTTCATCATAAATATCTATGTTTATTTACTATTCTAACAAAGGCTTAATTTTCAACTTATTTTATATCAAAATTCAAGTGTAATCAGCTTTTAGCATAGATGGACAAATTTGGGATATATGTTAAACTAGATCTTAAACTAGAATTCTGCAATTGTAACCTACCAGTGACATTAGGGATCAGCACATTATAACACCTGTAACAACAAAAATCAGATTTAGAACAAGTACAGTCAAGAATTGTTATTCTGGACACCATTTATAGCGAGCAGCGCAAAGTGCCGCTCGTCACTGCGAGCTCTAACGACAACGCCTGGGTGAAGAGAAAATTCGGACTACTGCACATTCATTCAATAGAATTTTTTCCGCAGTAATTCTGTACCCACAATGCATCGCTTGTTGTTCTCACTGCTAACTTCGTTCGCGCGGTAAGAACAACTAAAAATTCACAAAAAAATAAACTCACCTTAATTTAATAGATAATGCATACAGATAGTAGATTAAACGTTCTTTGTTAAAATGTTTGCACTTCAAACTTCCTTTATGGAAATGCAGCTAACATACAACGTCATGTGACATCACAGTCTAGACGTTCCAAATGTCTCGTGCGGTTTGAATGATCTTAAAATTAAGTGAACAATGCGCTCGCCCCAAGGGTCGCACCGTCAACATATTAGTGATAGGGCTGTGTATTGAGCAAAATATTTCGATACGATACGATATTTTTTAAAGCGATATGCGATATATTGGATTATTTATTAAGTCTTTCACAAATGTCTTGTAAATGACATTTAATGCATAAATTTCATAAAAACTGGGTGAGTCTAACATAACATGTTAAAATATAGTTGTCTATGTATTTTGTAATAGTTATTTAAGATATGCTATCTCCTTAATGTTTATTTCATTATTGACCAGTTTTAATTCAAAACAGTTAAAAATAATCTTTGGTAACTGAAATTCCCAACTTTTTAACAGCATTATAAGGAAAACTGCCTGTCCGATACGTATTGGAAGTTATTTTTTCGATATGATACATTCCTGAAAATCGATACGTATTGAATATTCGATATATTGACACAGCCCTAATTAGTGATGCTTCACTTTATGGACAAAATTTGTGGGGAGCAGAATTATTTATATCTACCAATCATAAAAAGTAGGTTTCAAGTAATGTAGGTGCACCATTAATCAGGAACAAATGAATTAGAAACAAAAGCATGTAGTATGATCAGGCTAGACTTTACATTGCAATGCCCGAGTTTTGGAAATTAGCTTAATACTGTTAGACATTCAAGACATTGTTAGTCCACAGGGGTTTTTTTTAAGTCTTAAAATCAAGGGCCTGGGCCTTTCCATTTGGGAAAAATTAGCAACATTTAGTTAAAATTGGGAAAAATATCATAATTCACATTTTTCTAGAAAAAATTCAAATAATAGCCATTTCCTTACTTGCAAGGCATTTATTGACTTATTTACATTCAATAAATCTTATTGAAAATCAGTTAACTTGTAATTGCTATTCTTTCTATATTATTTAGAATTATTTGACTTTAATGACATGCTTCAAATCATCTTTTGGGAATTTTCTTTCATGAAATTGGGAAAAACACACACTTTTTACCATTGGGAACACAGGCGCTAGACGTTTTTAACCTTTCTTTCCATAAATAAAAAATCCCCCATACTATAATAATAACTATAGTATGGGGGATTTTTTATTTATGGAAAGAAAGGTTAAAAACGTTAAGTGCCTGTGATTAGGAATGGGGCCTATTACAGGCCCCCTACAACCCCTAAAAAAACCCTGGTCCAAACAAAGATCTATAAGTACAGAATGTTCTATGTTCAGAATTATGAATCATCTCAATGGGCATGTCCAATCAATAAATTGTTCAAATGGTTTGTTGTTAATGTGAAATGTTTTGAATCAAATGCACTGGAAGTTATTGTAAATATTGAGTATATCGCTGTATTTAAAATGGTTATATACATGTAAATTCACGTATTCAATATTTAAACTATAACAGGTCCAGCACAATCTCTTGATTTAGATATATAGCTTGAAATAGCTATATAGCTTTATTAAGCTATTCAAAATAGCTTGATAAAGCTATTTCTATGCAGTTTTTCACAAAAACTTTTTTTGTAAAAAATAAACAAAAAGTCGCAAATATTTGACTATGCATATATGTACTATGGGCTATGAAAACACCAACCGAAATCAAAGATAGTTCTAACATTGCAACTTTTGAATACTTTTAAGCAAAAGATGAATTTCCATTGTTTCAGTAACTGTACCCTACCTTGTGTGCGTTGAGGCGGAATAAGTATGATTGCTTCTCATCGTACTGAATTATTACCAATCAATTATTTTGTTGACCATAATTGGCCTCCTTTATCATTTCACTGAAGAAGTAACCGTTTCACTTGCTTTATATAGCCCAAATACATTTAGAACTTTGAGTACAAAGTCTCTTTAGGAGATGCAATTTGAAGAGTGATTTTTACATGCATTATTTTCAGTAGAGTTCAAGGTTGAATATTATCACTGCACCGAGGTGCGACTTTTTGTACATGCTGAGAAAATAACACATTTAAGAAAAAAGTATGGTAAAATAGCTAAATCAAGCTATTCCGAATAGTTTAATAAAGCTACATAGCTAAATCAAGAGATTGTGCTGGACCTGTATAACTTCTAGTGCCTGTCTTATGAATCACATACCAATTTTCTTTATGTCCTCTACTTTTCTACACTTTTTTTTTTTTTTGGGGGGGGGGGGGGGGGGGTATTTGATATTTGCTTTTTTTCTAGGGAATTCAATTTTACATAGTAATATACTCAGCTGTATTATTCTGTCAGATACATATAAAGCATGCATAGTGACAAAGAAATGAATTTAAGAAAACATATTTTTTGCAATGATTTTCTCAAGTGTCTAACATTATATGAAAATTTCCCTTTGAAAAATTATTCAATAGGCCTAATTGTCATTTTCCTGACACTAGTCACAGGTACTTGGGTCTTGGTTTATAAATATGTATGTACCTTATTGATATGTAAAAAAAGTACTTTTTTTTACATATCAATAAGGTACATACATATTTATAACAGTGATTTTTCTACACCAAATTTAGGTCCGAATATCGACCCTTTCCCCTGTCAAAAATTACCAAGTTTTTCCCAATTTAATTTGCTTTTTTCCCAAAATAAAACCATGATGAAAAATAAAGACAATCATTGACAAATTCAAAGATTAAAAAAAAGAAAGTTATAAAATTTAATGTACATGTAGAACTGTGTCTAATTTGTTATTTTATCAGCAATAAATTGAATAAATGGTGTTAAAATTACTTGTATATGTCATTTTACCTGTAAATTAAAGTTAACTACAATCTTATTGATTTTTCCCAAGTTGGCACAAATGTCGATGATATTTCCCAATTGTAAAGGCCCAGGCCCCTTTTAAAAAATGTAGAAAAATCACTGTATAAACCAAGACCCAAGTACCTGTGACACTAGTGACAGTCTCAGTCTGTCTGTCAAACCTGTCGAACTGACAGTTTCAAGAAATATGTTTAACAAACTTAAATTAACTTGCCTTAAAATTTGGATGTATCTTGGAGTTCTTTGTTATCGATTATTCCCTTCAGTGTAAATCTATATTTTCTGTATCTTCTCTAATCCTATTCCTAGTCAGGCTACTGGCTAGTGTAATTTTAATTAGAATTTTCTCTGTGTACTTTCATAACTTCTTTCAACCAAAGAGTTACCTTACACACGCGTACGTAAAAAATTCGGCTTCTCAAATTCATCCGCTCAAGATTGAACACACTGTTTTCTAAGCTCCTTATAATCTTTTCTTTCCTTTTTTTTCTTCCCACAACCGAAAATCTTTCTAAACTATCAATGTTAAGGAATACATGTAAATATCATGCATGTGATCCGGTGTTAGTTTTGACTGAATTTGAAATCAATTTCACAATAGGACCATTGAATGCGGCACAGTCTATACACAGGCACTTGGGGTATGGAACCCCCCCCCCTTTCCATTTATTTTTCTTTTTAAATCTGGGGTCGAGTAACCTTTTTCCTATTTTTGTATTCTAATATGCACTATATGTTATCAGTAATATAACCCTTTTGTCTCTATAAGCTGTTTTTAAATATATCGTTTTCGACTGATACATAAAAAGAGAGTGTATCAGTCGAAAACGATATATTTAAAAACAGCTTATAGAAACAAAAGGGTTATATTATTGATAACATATAGTGCATATTAGAATACAAAAATAGGAAAAAGGTGACTTGATCCCAGATTAAAAAAGATAAAAATGGAAAAGGGAGGATCCATACCCCAAGTGCCTGTGAGTCTATACACACTCACACAGTATTTATACATATACGTAAATGTAAAAATAGAATTTTGCATATTCATGATTTCTATTTGAACGTCGGAAGAAAATGTAATTAGAATAAAACCAGAAATCACAGAAAAACACAAGGAATATGTCATAAAAACTTCATTCAAATCATTTGATTTCTAAATTCTATTTTCATAAAAACATCATTCAAATCATTTGATTTCTAAATTCTATTTTCTCGGAGAACGTTATTTCAATATATTACATGTATAATTGCGAAGAATATACTCTACCTAATTCAATTGACAGATTCTTGAAAGAAATCAAGTGGACAAAATTAAAATTGAAAGGATTCCAACCCCCCAAAATATTAATTTCTTGACTTCTTGATTGTGTGTATGTGTGTTTTCCTCTGATCTTGGTGTCAGAAACCAAGACAAACGCGGGCGCTTTTAAAAACCCAGTAAAATCTTTGAATGGCCTTAAATGTGTTGAAGACAATATTAATTCAATATTTCGCCGGTAGCCGGTATATATATCCAGTGCAATTCCTAGAAACTCAGGGCATTTAGATATTATATTGCTAGGCTTCAATGTTTATATTTTTTATTTAATTTCTTAAAAATAAAACTTTACTTTTTTTATTAGTGTAAATTGCTTATATTTCCATACGTTATCGAGGATTTACAGTTAAGGAGGGGGGGGGGGTCAAAAGATTATCAGGAAGAATAACAAGTTAGCTGTTCTGATCGCTTTCTTTTGCTCAAGACAACTGGCTTCCTTATTATTCTTAAATCTTTACATTGAGATTACTAATCGATCAGCATACATCTTGACCTACTTCAAGGGGGGAGGGGTCCTTCAAATCCGCCACAGAGTATACATCCAGAGACACAATCTAATTAAAATTAGCTCCTCTACTATACGCTTCAAATACAAGCAGAGCAGCAAAAATACGAACAAGTCTAATTTTAATTAGATTTCCAGAGACATCAATTTGAATATTTGTCTATTATGGCACTTTTGATTACGCGGGGTCAACCTTCTCTGCATTGTATGTTGATTAAATCCAAACATTCCTTTGAACAACAAGAACAGTGTAGATTTTGCCGGAATTAAATATTGATAAAGTGTCATGTTCATTAGTAAAGTATTTTTCAGCACATGTACATTGTGTACGTATGGAGATTAATACCAGAAATGACTTTTGCCATTTAAATCATTTGCAGAACATCCTAGATCAATACGACTTTATATTACTGAACTTCTGTGCAACTTGAAGCGGAAAACTAATTGAATAGAATGCATGCGTTTTCCAAAAATCAAACTTCTGATTCAAAGACGCATGTGATAAACCTATTCAAGTAGACGTTTGGGGGATATCTAAGTTCAGAACAACTTGAACATGGAATTTAAACCTTCATAAATAAACAGAACAAGAGATTGTATGTTTAGGTTTTATAGACAAAGCAAGTCGAAACACCTCTGAAAATCAAACCGCCGAGTTCTATCAAGCACGCTTTGCCCTAATTAAACAAAAAAGAACATAATGACGAAGGACTTTAATTAGATCAAGTTATAATTCTGCAATCATGGATACTCTCTATTGCATTGGAGTTTATAAACTTGGAGAAAGCAATGCAGCAAGGATTTTTATTTTCCGTATGTGGATAGGCTACGGGTTCGATGCCGCTGAGATTGCCATGGCTTGGATTAACACAGGATTCAGCTTCATGAGTGATCACTGGAGAAATGTTTTCTTTGCTTATTTGGCTTTGATTTTTGTAGCAGCTTTAGTTCTAACAGTCCTGATCTCACGATACGAAAGCAAAGCAGACAGAGTTGTGTATTTAATAGGATACTTCAAAATGACAGCTACTGTCACGGCTTGTTTTATTTTCTTTCAATTATATTTTCAAGACAAGAGAGACCCTCTGACATTATTTCTTATGGTGGTGACGGGTGCCGATATAGGGATGAATTTCATAGAAATGGCGGCTGGATTTGCTGGTTTAGATCAAAACAGAATTGCTCCTATTATAGGATCAGATACAGCAAGGTGAAGGTTTCTTCAACCTTGAAATTTTTAGTGCCAAACAGAAATTAATTTGTATTTAATACTAATTATTGTCTGTGATATTTCATTTTCTAAACTTTAAACTACGCAATGGATTTTTCGGACAGGAACTCGGAATAGGATTGTCCAAATACAATCAAATATTTTTTATATAGTTTGTGTATTGGTTAATACAAATACACAGATACTTAATGTAGATATATTTTATAGGAATAAAATAACTTAAAAAGAAAGGTAAACAAAATTGTTATGTTTTTAGTGGAATATATGTATACTGTACATCTCAGTTAAGTTTAAAGCCCATAATAAAGATACGAAATCTTTAAATCCTTGGTAAATGTATCGTATTTCATTTAAAACAGACAGTGATTCCCTTATATCTGGATAAGAGTTCTATATCATGTAAATGTTTCCTTTTAAATTTTCCGTATTTTATGATCCCAATTTACCTGGAATTTAGAGTTCTGAACACAACCCTGAATTCGTTGTTAGAAGATTTACGATATCATAGCATGACAATTGTATTCGGGAGAAGGGGGGGGGGGGGGTGGCAAAAATTGTTGAGTCGGATTATTTATTTTCATACCAGTCAAGGACAAAATATTTATTTTCAAGATGATCAAGGACAGATTATTAATTTTCTTCTTCACTGAAAAAAGTTTGATAAGAAAGAAAACTCCAAAACTCTTTTTTCGGGGGGGGGGGGGGGGGGGTAGTAGGACTAGAGCCAAGGACAGATTATTTATTTTCATGCTAGTTAAGGACAGATTATTTTATTTCAACATTTTCAAGGACAGATTATTTATTTCCAAGATCTATCAGCCCCCCCCCCCCCCCCCCGAAATCAATGGTTGTTCCCCCTAGGCAAATTAATTTTTCATGTCCTTGAAACATTAAATTTCATTTGATTGAACAAATCTCTGAACCACGAAAATAGTAAGTCATTTCAGTTTTACTGCTTGAGAACACTATACAACATTTGAGTACATAATGTACGTCTTTTTTTTTTAAAGAAAAAAAAATGGAATAACTTTCTGTCTCAGTACACAATTTATAAGAACAATATGTTATGTAAAATACTTTAGAATTGATTAGCAGTTACTGCCTACTAGTATATAATTAAACCCCTTTTCATGCTCAATTCCACCTTATAGCTGCCAGGAACATTTCCCCTTGGTTTGTTGCTACCCTCCTTGGAATGCTCATACAATCAATCATGGTTGCTGCACTCAGATATCTTTGAATGGTCATTTTGTTGTTATGTTGGTTTACACAGCAGTTGTTTACTAAGCTCCACATATCAATCTGATTAAATATCTTGAGGTGTTAGAGACATGTTACATAACTACAGGTGAACATACCTGTACTAGATTCTGGAACTAATGCAATGATTGACTGATTCGATTCTAAATAGAATCTGTATGCATTGTCTGAAAGTATTTCAATGCATATAACATCAATGTTTCTTTATATATTTACATGAAAAATATGTCATTAACTAGTGAATTTAAGATTTACTCTATTCCACATTAATTGCTTTAGAGAAGCTCTAACCACTGCTTTAAGGAAGCTCTAACCACTACACACATGCCCAGTGGTCATAGGTGTTGGCAGAGGTTGCTGGTTCAACCCCACTGTGGACACTTGATGTTGTGTCTTTAGACAAGGCACTTTATCAGCATCGTCTCAGTCCACCCTGTTGCAGTGGGTACTGACTTATGCTGGGGGTTAACCTGCAATGGACTGGTGCCCCATCTGTGGGTAGTCGATGACTCTCATCTGTTCAGCACCACAGTGCTTAGCACTCACATTATGAGCATCATGACTTGTCAAAGGATTTAACTTTTTTTAAAGCCACTGCATTTATGCAGTTAGAGTGATGTGCCCTTTCATGTAAAATAGAATAATGAAAAATCCATTGTAAATGACACAATTTGAGATGCAATAAAGTACTCTTACCATTATATTAGACCGTGAGTAAGTAATTACATACACAGTACATTATTTGCACATATTTTCACATTGTAAGTTAACAGCAATGATTTCTATTGACTACTACTGTATTGTTTGAAAATATTTTTCCTGGATAAATATTGAAGGTACCCTATGTTGAAAATGAACTTCATGTAGATATATTTACATCTATTGAATATTATTTCCTTTATTTCTTATGAAAACCATTGCTGTTTATCAGTCGGTAAACGACACTAAGCAACGGAAGCCACCTGCATAGATTTCTTGAACAATGCCTGTTCCATCAATTATGCAAACAATGACATACACAACTATAATACAATATTTAACATATTTAATTTTTTGAAACAGATATAAATATAAACAATAAAATGTCTTTCTTTTTTAGTACGAGAATTAACGTCGCAGCTATTGCAGAAAAAAATTACATAACCCGCTTACGCGGGTTATGTATTTTTTCTGTAACAGCTGCGACATTAATTCCCATACTAACAACCAAAGAAAGCATTTTATTGTTTAAATGTGTACACCTTTTTATGTACCGTAATAATTTTCTCAAGTCCAAAACACAATTTTCATTAGTATATATATAGAGCTTCCTTTCAGAGAAATGATATTTTTTTTAAATGAAGCTTCATAAATTATTTATTTGTGTACTGAAAGTTGTACATCATTCCAAAAACTGCTCCACTGACTAAAACAATACAGCAGAATTTCAGTTTGTTATTGTTCAGAAACAGTAGCTAAAAATCAATAACTGATAGATGATGTCTTAAGCCACTGAAAGAGAGGTCATGTCAACAACAAACTGATACATTAAACTCCTTTCTCTTGATATTCAGTTATTTTAGTTCACTTTTCAGTGTTTAATGGTCCAGAGTGCACATGCACTGCCTCCTCTGACTCTACACCTTTGACACATGTCTCTTGATTTCACACATCATCCCATTCCTACACCTGTCTTTTTTCGATACTTTGCCATTTTGACAGGACGAAGGTATGGATTGTCTATAGCCTCTGGGTCTGGAGTATCCCCCTCCTGCTCAGTTGTTTCCCCCTCTTTGGTCCCTCCCTGTGAGGACTTTGATGAGGAATTCTCTTTGGTGGCCGGAGTGTCCTCTTCCTGAGCCAGAAGGTCTTGGTCTTTGGGGAGGAGAGCATTGAGATAGGGTAAAGGGTGAGGCTTGATGGCTATTACTGTTCAAGATAGAAAATCCAAGGTCAATTAATGGATCAGAGTGAAACAGAGTAATTATTTTCATTCATAAAAATTTAAAATAATCATTTGAAGAAATACTGAAAGTGTACTTATTTGATGGAGGGGGAGGGGTTTGGTGTTAATATTTTAGAGATTAAAATGCTATCTTTAGTGCAAAAATTCTCAATGGACATCAGAATATGATTTCGCATGAATGTGATGTGAAAACAGACATTGCTACATTACCATAACATTTGTGCTTATCAGTTCATAACCTACGGGTCATGTTAAAATAAGTATATTTACAGTTTGTCTAGAATCTTAGTTTTTCTTTGTGACATTTATTGTGTTTTGTGTCTGAAATATGAGAACTTTCTGAATAACTCCACAACAGAAAAGAATCTTGAAACAGTTCAATTCATACATTCTCTAAAATAAAAAAGAAATCAATAATTTACAATTTCTTACATGGAAATAGATTGGCATCATCCCTAATGAGTGACTGTGTCTCCCCAGTTTTGGCGATGAAGCGTGTCAATGCTCGTTCTACGTCCCGTTTCTGTGAGGCTGCTTTCTCTCTGATTATCTGATATTCATTCACTGGGGGCTTTTGTGTCTGAAAGTCATGCAGAAAATATTAAGACTAAGACTACTAAATACGTATAAAATATCATTTAAGAAGCGCTTAATATAATTTATGATGTGTAAAGATTTTAACTTTATACAGGTGATTTTCACTATTACCCATTCACTCTTTCAACAATTTATTTGTTTTAAATTCACCCAAACATAGTTGTGTTAAAAAGATAATTTTGTTTTCTTTCAATCCACCCCTTTTAAATTCATCCACCTGCAATGAGGGCAAAAGGGGAAAAAATAAAAATAAAACCCCAATTCCACAGTTTTCTTGCTACTCCTTTGAAGAAGACACCCTCAAGATGTCACAGACTATTGCACATGATTTCTCTCTTGAAATATACATATTGTGAGATTTACAGACCTTAAGAAGTGCACTAAATTGCCACTAATTTATCATTTTCAAAGTATTTCCTATTACATCTCATCAGAAGGAATGGATTAATGTTAAAAACTAAAAACTTTTATTTTTTGATACGAAGTCTTTTAACTTTATCAGAGTCCTGATGTAGGTATGAGGGTCAGGGAAGGCAGGCATGTGCTCTGGGATGTGGGAGGGATGTGGCATCTTGTCCCCAGCCTGAAGAGTTCTAGGGTTGGGGGTAGGAGTACTGTGGGCAGCTGGTGATAAAAAAAATAAATTACAAGAGTTTCTCAGAGTACATTTACATTCACAACAGTGCTTTTAAGACACTGAAGCACATTAATTGATGCATAAATTATGTAAATTACAAAAAAAAGGAATCATTTGTGTATTTAACACCACAAATTCAATGCAGATTTACATAGATGATGTAAACCAGGGTTGGCTGGGAAATACCAGTGGTGAGAATTACCAGTGGTAAATACCGGTATTTCCCGTCCCGGGAAATACTACAAATTTTCTCTAAACTGGAAAATATTGGAAAATACTGGGAAATACAAAGTTAAAGTTTTTTATTTCTTCAATTCATTCAATCTTAAAATTCAAAAATAAAATAAACATAAAAACAGAAGATGAATAATATGGAATTTGTCTTAAATTGCAATTTAACATATTCAGAATGTATCACTACTCCAGGTCCCATACCCATAAGCATTAATTCTGAAACATTTCCCTGGCTGTATAAAACTGAAGTTTTCCAAATCAAGTTTCTTTTCAGTTTTGTAAAATTATTAAGTTTATTAATTATAAATCCAAGAACCAAAAAATTGTTTTAATCCTTCTATAAACACTGTAGTTATTACAAACAATCATGTTTTAACAAATTGCTCTGGACAGTTTTGTGCCCCTGTTTTGAGAGATAATTACCTTGAGTAGAACTGAAAGGCTTCTTCTTAGGTTTGATATTTATACCATACTCTACATTGAAGAATTTTCTTAGATCCTTCTTTAGCTACATAAAAAAACCCAATTGGGATCTTTGCGTTCATTTCATTGACCTTTATAGACTACATCTGACTCAAGCATGAAACAAATGACATTCCTGACTGGTATATGAGTACGCTGTGTTATGATTTCATAAAATGAATTACTTGGAAACAAGAATTTTTTAAACCCAGGGACAGTGATACCAGTTAGATATCTTAGCCAATAAGGTGTACTACATGTCAATATGAATGAAATGTGTAGCTATTTCTTATTTCCCAGTATTTCCCGGGAAAATACCAGCAATTCCCGGTAATTATCAGTATTTCCCACCGTCCTGATGTAAACCTAACTTTGTTACATAATCTTACCATAGAATCATTGTGTTTACTTACGCGGTAGGAAGACAGATTTATTAGCTCTTTTAGCATGTGCTGGTAAGCTACTGAGATTCTGACCTGAAGGAAAGAAAAAAAAAAACCATCATTTTAATGTTCAGTAAATCACTCTTGCAGAAAAAAGCACTGTATTGCACAAGATAGAAAATTTAGATTTTGATAAGATTTGCCACATTTTCTTTTACTGACTGACATTGAAAAAAAGGCATTTTATTAACAATGTTGTCACTGGTCACTCACCCATTTCCATCAGAGCCATAACCACATCTGTCATCATTCCTTCTGTTCTGCCTGCCAACTCTGCATAGGCCTGTGAACTCCGCCCAAGTTCAGTTATAACTAAATATCAAGTTTGAATGTTTTAGATATTGAATGTTGATCAACCCCAATGTCAAACATCATATTTTGATTATTTTTTGTCTGAAATGAGTATTGTAAAGGTTCCAAGGGGATAATTCAAGCATCATGTCTTAATTAGGAGAATTATTACTTAAAAGATCTGAGGTGGTGAGTCAGTAGAATATGTTGAAATGGTGAAATAAATTGAAAACAGAGGTTGAAGCAAGGAAAGGGTCAAAGAAGGCCTCCTCCCTTGTATAGTTTTAGTAGTCTGTATATGATATTTCTATACACCCTGGGTGCAGGTCTGTGGTTATTCTAACTACACACAGGTCCAGCACAATTTCTTGAATTAGCTATATAGCTTGAAATAGCTACATAGTTTTATTAATTAAGCTATTCAAAATAGCCCGATAAAGCTATTTATATACAGGTTTTCATATAAATGATTTTTTTAAGAAATAGGCAAAAAGTCACAAGTATTTGACTGTTCATATATGTACTATGGGCTACCAAAAAGGCAACCCAAATCAAACATAGTTCTAACATTACAGCTTTTGAATACTTATAAGCAGAAGACATATTTCCATTGTTTTGATAAATGTGGACCACCATGTGTGGTTGAGGTGTGGATAAGTATGACTGCTTCACATTGTGCTGAATTATTACCAATCAATTATCTTGTTGACCATAATTGACCTCCATATTAATTTCTTTCAAGAAGTAACCGTGTGGTCACAAATCAATTGCTTTATATAGCCCCAAATAGATTTCAGTACAAAGTCTCTCAAGGAGACGCAGTTTGATGAGCAATTTTTACATGCTTTGTTTTCAGCAGACTTCGAGGGTCAATACTATCACTGCACCAAGGTGCAACTTTTTGTACATGCTGAAAAAAAAACACATTTAAGAAAAATGTGTGATAAAATAGCTCAATCAAGCTATTCTGAATAGCTTCATAAAGTACAGTGACTACATAGCTAAATCATAAGATTGTGCTGGACCTGACACAGAATAAACATTCTTTTGATTAAAATCACACATTGATAAAAAAGGAATTTTCTAAAAGTGTTTCCGAATAACACATAAAAGTACTATATGTCTGATTATGAAAAAAATTATAGGCTTACAACTTTGCAGCATTTCTGTCAGCGTCTCAACGGCAGCTTCCTCTGCTCTCTCGAAACCCACCTCAGATGTTAAGGCACTGACTGCCACCTTTAAGGCCTTTCTACATGATTCTGCTCTTGCATCAGACTCCAAAGACATTGTAGAAGGGTTGTTGTTTCAATATTTTTTTTTCCTCAGGACGCCGCCATCTTTGACTTGTAATAAAATGCCGATCCCGATGTTATTTGGAAAAATATATACATGTGTGATTTTTTCCACATCGAATATGATAACAGGGATAAATAATTATCTGGGTTTTCAATCTACAATATACAAAGCAAAATGATATAGTTTTGCAATAAAAATATAGGTACAAATGCATTACTATACAATGTATTCTTTGTACGAGTTAACTTTACAGAGACTTTGCGCGGGAAAAAAATGAACGGGAGCTGTAGACATGTCTAGTACGTAGCTATAGATCTATGTGAATATTTCAGCCACCTATTACAGTATAATTGATATTCTTATGAAACCTGTATTTCTCCAGACATAGAAATATCAGTCTAGATGCAAATAAGGTTACACTGATGGATGGGATGGACGACCAGAGAGCTCAGTGCCACCCAAAAAAGCGTATATTTATTGCGCACAAAAAAAGTGTTGTTTTCTCGATTTATTTCTCAGATTAATTATACTGCCATATCAAATTTTACTATTAAACCGTGTGTTCCTAGCGTATTCTTTTAGTACTCCCACAACGAAACATTTCCCAAAACCATTGTTTGTAGCCGTCCTGGGCCAGAAATTGAGACCATGGAAAATTTCACCTATTTATACTGCCATATTAGATTGCTAAAATTCAGTCAAATGCACTTGTGCACGACTTGTACATGCAGTTTTGTGGTAGAAGTAGTAAAAGATTGTGTTAGAAACAAATGGTTGGTAATATTTTGAAATACACATGATATATACAGTGAAATAAATTGAGAAGCAGTGCACTTTTTCCAACCTGTGAGCTACAGGGCTGCAGCTAGGCTGGGGGTGAGGGGGCACTTTTTTCTGAGTATAGTATTTTGCTATAATAAATTTTCCTTTAGGTGCTGATTGCCCCCCCCCCCCCTTCCACTTACCACTGGAGTACCATTTTTATGGTATAGATGCATATTATGTGCAGTTGCAAATGATTGTAGGAGCAATAGAAATGAATGTTACAATTTTTTTTCAAGCTCTCAAGGGTAAACAATTTTGAATTTCAGTTTCATTAGTTACACATTATTTAAACTTTAACTTTTTATGTCCAGTTCTTTTTATGATCCTTGGGTCAAGTCAAGGCAAATGGCCCCAGAGGTAAACAATGATTGCCAAAATTAGATCCTTTACAGCTTCTGTATTTTGTTATATACAGTTACGGGTGTGTCACTGTACAGTGACATAACTAACTAGGGGAGCATCAAGGATCTGATTAGATTGTTTGTTTCCATAATATCTTTATTTTTAGGCTCATCAAACATTGCTAATGTCAGGGGTGGTATTCATTATGACTGTTCAGAAGATTTGTACAGAGAAAGTGTAATTTTAATACTTTACAATTCTTTTAATAAAAAGTTTTGAAACATTTTAACCATTTACTAAGTACTATAAAAGCATATGATTGTTTGTACTATGCTTTTACCATTAGCATTAATTTACACATAATGCACTCAAAAGTAATTTACAAATCATAATGCATTCAAAAGAAAGGTTATCAGTATTGTTAAGTACTAGATAATACCCATGTATTTATGCATTTGGATTTCTTGATGATAACAGACTCCCAGCCTAACAGCATCCAATTAGTATTGGGGACAAATCTGGCATGTGTCCCATCAACCCCACACACAATTAGTCTGGAAGTCTCCATACACTCAGATAAATTCTGCTGCAAGAGAATTTTATAATTCATGTATGCAGATAAAATGCTATAATTATTTTTATATCTACAGTCAACTAACCTTGGAGACATTAAAAGAAACCTGCAAGGACATGGGATCTATAAATTATCCCATCAGAGTAGAGATTTTGTATGATGACAAGTACTAGTGATTTGTATGGTTGACTCTCTCTGTATTGGAGATGGACCACTACCCCACTTAGAGATGTCCAGGGATAGAAGGTGTGGATTTCCCAAGACTGTAAGGTGGAGGGACTTCATTCCAGTTGATCTTGTAATCACACCCATTGAACGAGGCAAGTCTCGTTTTCTTCTATATTGCAGATGATGTAACTTAATATATTGGTTGCGTTTGTACTTGGTAAAACATGGTAAATTAATTTGATGGCATGTGTGACCATGATAAATGGAGCATGTTTTTGCATTTTTAGGAATTATTTTGATACTGTGATTAATTTTCTGGAATGATGCTATTTTTCTTGGTATGAATTGAGAATTAACAGGTGGTGAAAGCAACCCATTCTCATTTTTTAGCAATAATGGACATAGTTTAAATGTTCAATGGGAGATAAATAAATCATGGTGGGTATACTTATATCAAGGTGAAAATATTTTTTCTTGGGTTTTAATGGATTAGTATTGATATCGATGACTAAATATGTGATAGCATCTAAGAGAGGTAACTCTGGCAAAACCTAAGTACTACCCAGAAACATTATTTCTAACATTTTGACTAGTGATTCTTATGGTTGACTTTGTACTGGAAGTGGGCTGATACCAGTGACCCCACTTAAAGATGTCCAGGGAAAGGTGTAGATTTCCAAGACTGTAAGGTGATATTAATTGAAGAATTATACTTGAATGACTCAAAGACTTTATGATTATTTACCTAGAAGTTCATTGCAATTATGTGCTTAACCATACTAATTTTGGCAAAGAATTTGAACACCCACCTCACCCCACCCCAATATGAGTATAATGGCAAAGTGAATTTTTTAGCAGTATGAAAATGCGATTCTGTGAAAGTCCCATTGAGTTTTATTTAGGGATGTAAACAAAATGGGTATCCCCTTTATTGAGTATAATGGCAAAGACCGTGTTTTACTATGGGAAATCCCAAATATCTGTCTAATCGAAATGTTAAATAGAAGGTACACAAAAACACCATGTGTAATAAAGATTCTGTGAGTCTCATTAAATTTTACTCAGTGGTATAGGAGGAGTTGAGGATAAGAGTTGTGTACCCTCAATGTTAAATAATGGTAAAGTCAATGTTCTGCTTTTGGAAACCTCAAATACCCCAGTATGTGTCTGATAGAAATGTAAAATAGGAGATACACATTGAATTCTGTGAAAGTCTCATTAAATTTTATTAAGTGGTAAAGGAGAAGTTACAATAAGAGATGCATGGATACCCCCAATATTAGAAAGAATGGCAGTGTCCATGTTTTGCTATGGGAAACCCCAAATATTTGTCTGATTGAAATGAGGAGGGGAATAGGAGATGTACAATGCCACTAAGTAATAAACATTTCCTGAAAGTTTCATTAAATTTTATTCAGTGGTATAGAGGTTACAGATAAGAGATGCATGGAAACCCCCAATATTATAGAAAGAATGGAGAATGACAGTGTCTAGGTTTTGCTAGTATTAGGGAACCTCAAATATATGTGTCTGATTGGAATTTAAAGTAAGGGATGCACAATGCCACTGCCTACTGTGCAATGAAAATTTTCTGAAAATTTCATTAAATTGCATTCATTGGTGTTAAAGGCATGGCTACCCCCAAGTGTGTCAAGAATGGCAAAGTCGATGATTTGCTATGGGAAACCCGAAATATCTGTCAAATCGAAATGTAAAATAGGTGTACAATGACACTATGTAATAAAGATTCTGTGAAAGTTTCATTAATTTTTTTTAGTGGTATAGGAGAAATTACGGATAAGAGATGGATACCCCCAATATTATAAAAAGAATGACTGTGTCCATGTTTTCCTATGGGATACCCAAAATATAGGTCCAATCAAAACAATTAAAATAGGAGATGTACAATGCCACTATGTAATAAAAATTTGGATGAAAGTTTCATTAAAATGCATTCAGTGATGCAAGAGGAGTTGCAGATAAGGTATGCTACCCCCAAGTGTGAAAAAATTACCTTTTTAGCTCACCTGAGCCGAAGGCTCAAGTGAGCTTTTCTGATCACATTTTGTCTGTAGTCTGTCTGTCTGTCCGTCTGTCTGTCTGTCCGTCTGTCTGTCCGTCTGTCCGTCTGTAAACTTTTCACATTTTCGACTTCTTCTCCAGAACTACTGGGCCAATTTCAACCAAACTTGCCACAAAGTATCCTTGGGTGAAGGGGATTCAAGTTTGTTCAAATGAAGGGCCACGCCTTCTTCCAAGGGGAGATAATTAAGAATTCGTGAAAAATTAATGGCATCATTAAAAAATCTTCTTCTCAAGAACCACTGTGCTTGAAAATATGAAACTTATGTGGAAGCATCCTCAGGTAGTGTAGATTCAAGTTTGTTCAAATCATGACCCCTAGGGGTCAGGTGGGGCCACAATGGGCGATCAAAGTTTTACATAGGAATATATAGGAAAAATCTTTAAAAATCTTCTTCTCAAGAACAGCAAAGCCATGATTGGTCATATTTATATGGTAGCATCCTCAGATAGTGTAGATTAAAGTTTGTACAAATCATGACCCCCGGGGGTCGGGTGGGGCCACAACAGGCGATCAAAGTTTTACATAGGAATATATAGGAAAAATCTTTAAAAATCTTCTTCTCAAGAACAGCAAAGCCATGATTGGTCATATTTATATGGTAGCATCCTCAGATAGTGTAGATTTAAGTTTGTTCAAATCATGACCCCCAGGGGTCGGGTGGGGCCACAATGGGCGATCAAAGTTTTACATAGGAATATATAGGAAAAATCTTTAAAAATCTTCTTCTCAAGAACAGCAAAGCCATGATTGGTCATATTTACATGGAAGCATCCTCAGATAGTGTAGATTCAAGTTTGTTCAAATCATGACCCCCAGGGGTCGGGTGGGGCCACAATGGGCGATCAAAGTTTTACATAGGAATATATAGGAAAAATCTTTAAAAATCTTCTTCTCAAGAACAGCAAAGCCATGATTGGTCATATTTACATGGAAGCATCCTCAGATAGTGTAGATTCAAGTTTGTTCAAATCATGACCCCCAGGGGTCGGGTGGGGCCACAACAGGCGATCAAAGTTTTACATAGGAATATATAGGAAAAATCTTTAAAAATCTTCTTCTCAAGAACAGCAAAGCCATAACTGGTCATATTTAAATGGAAGCATCCTCAGATAGTGTAGATTCAAATTTGTTCAATTCATAACACCCCCTACCCCACCCCCCCCCCCCACCCCCCCCCCCACCCCCCCCACCCCCACCCCACCCCCGAATTACTTTTATATTTAAACTTTTCAACCTTTCAAGACTCAACTGATTTCTGCTTTTCCTAGCCATAGTGCTCAGGTGAGCGATGTGGCCCCTGGGCCTCTTGTTGTGTAAGTGAGAGGATTCTGAGAAATAACAAATACTATTTTTCCCAACCTTGACTCTTTAGTGTTTTCATTTTTTTTTTGTTTGGCTGTTGACCCATCAATATTAGTTTATCAGCTCTATACATGACAATATCATAAATTGATAGAAGGAAAGGGAACTGCATCCATAATCAGAACATGTAGATAAACTGTTCAAACAAACTTGGAGAGTAGCAGTCATATAGATATCACAGATTGGCAGGGGTTGAAGAGTGAATTTGGCCACTGTTCAAATCATTCCCCCATCTCTGACACATTTATGTATGGTAATATAATTCTGTCATCAATGTTTTACAACTCAAGCTAATGAAACAAGTTCGTATATATAGCTTTATTTTTTTTTTTCTATATTGCATTCACTATCCCCCTTTTTTTTGGCCTGCATGGTACTGGATTTTTTTGATTTGGAAGTTGACCTAAATTTTTCATACATGGTACAGTATTTTGCACATGAAGTTGTACGAAAAGGAAAGCATTATTGTAATTACTGCAAAACATGGGTGTTAGAATTTGATTAATAAGGTTATACAGTATTTGTTCTTTTACGCAGTACTGTTATGATTTAATATACAGTAAAGTTGTAATAAAAAATAGATTTAAGATAATAATAAATGTAAGTAAAAGTCAACATAGGTCATCCAAATGACTCATTGCCATCCATTTTTTACTAGATTATTAGTCTTTGTGAGGTTGTTCGTCGTTTGTTTTTCCTTTAACTTTTGAACATTTCAACCTCATGCATGACCTAAGAACCTCTTTTTTTCCATTTAAACACCAACAATTTTAGAATTCCAATATATTGGTAATATTGAGAGGGTCTTCATTAATTCTGGCTATTCAAGATAGTTTGTAATGAGCCATAATTATCAAACATGGGATAGTACGAGTCCCAATATCTATGTACCACCCTGTGTAAGGGAACATAAGTAAAAATGTTCAAATATGCCTAAGGGTTAAGTGGCCCAAAAGAACCCTATTGTGGTTCATCAGTTTACTTTGACCTTGGATCCTGTTATAAACAAGTTATGAAGGACCAAGAATTTAGCAATTAATTGTGAATATGGTTCCATTTCCATGATATCTCAATTTTCTGTTAGGTGGGTTGGTATTAATAACTTGAGTATGCATTTTTCCCCTCAACCTTATGAAATTTCTCATTATGTCACTGATAATTAAAATAATAAAATAAAATTTTTCATTATGTCACTGATAATTAAAATAATAAAATAAGTCTGCAATAAAAAAAAAAGAGGTATGTTCATATTAGTAGATTGTGAAGGTAAGAGCTCCTTTCATCTCCAGACATTTAAACTTTTTCAGGGAAACTTAATTTTTTTGTTAATTTAAGATCGTTTATGGAATTTTTATAAACTACCTAGCATTTGACAGATGTTAGATGTGATATTCAAAAATTTTGTGTCTGCAACTTTTCATGGATCTGTGATATTTAAGAGATAAACATGATTCATATTCATACTTTTAACTGTCACAAATAGAGAGTTAATTACATGACTAATTACAAATATGAACATGAGGATTTCTCTGTGACTTTGACCTTTGTAATATCTGTTGTCTAGGTCAATGGTTTGGATATTTGGTGAAGGATACAACATGCTAAAGTTGAATCCATTCAGTGTAAGTTATAAACAAAATTTAACTATCAAGTGGTCTTGACATTTGAGATATGACCTTGAGTCAGTATTGTGATGTATCACAAAGTTAAATGCAACAATTACTAAAACATATCTTGAGTCCATTCCAGCCTATATATATATACTTGACACAATGAAAAAAAAACTGATTGACCTTGAACTTGAGGTATGACCTTGAGTTGAGATTGTAACAACCTTTACCCTTTTCATCATGGTCAAGTCAGGTTTAATAAGTAAATTTGAATCAATTTCATCATAAACTCCTAGTTTCATTAAAGTCAAATTTTCATGATAGAAACAGGAGTAGATATAAAAGTAGTATAGACTTCCTATATTTTGTAAGTACGAAAACATAGAATCATAACGGTCTTTCGTTTGAAGGCTTATATTTCTCTTGGACTGATACTTGAGCTAACTGTAAATATTTGTTATGAATTTTAAATTTGAGAGAAGTGTTTTGTAAAAACATCAATGACAGGTTGCAGTATTGATGCTATGTTTTAGTATTTAGAAAGTATACAATAAATATAAAGCAAATATTATAAAGGTGAAGTATCATACAGTGCTAATAAACATTGGAGTATAAAGGTCTAACTATTGAACTTATCTTTTTCATTTTCAACATAGGGTATGTGGCATTTAGCCCCAGGAAAAATGTTGAAAGACAATGAGGTACTACTGAACAGAAATCATAGTCATTTAGTTAAGTAGAGAGAATATATCCAAATAAAGCGTTCAATCAATTTATCTTGATTTATTAAAATGCTAAGAATGCTTGAATTGAATAGAAATTGAGTGTTACACAGTAGATTTCAATTTATTTCATTTAAGATCCAAGGGCAGATTACTCTAATTGCATTAAAATAGCACAGAATCAGAATTCTTTCATGTGCGGTGTATAGAGGGGCTCTTAAATGAAATATATTTTGTGAGTATGAAAATATAAAATCACATCAGTCTTCCTTTGAAGGCTTATATTTCTCCTGGACTGATACTTGAGCTAACTGTAAATATTTGTTCTGAAATTTAAATTTAAGAGAAGGGTTTTGTAAAAACATCAATGGCATCAATGACAGGTTGCAGTATCAATGATTTGTTTTCTTAAAAAAAAATTTACAGTAGAAAGTATACTCAGTAAATACAAAGCCGTAATTGTACAAAGAAATGTATGTCATACAGTGCACATAAGATTGTTTCTTGCTAATTTTCAATTAAATGTAATCATCATTAGAAATAATTGCAACATTTAAAAATTTAAGGGACATATAGATATTATATTTTAAACGAAACCAAAATCTCTGTCTATGTAATCATTATTGAAGTGAAACAAAATTGATAGATTGATTGTATGTTGTTTCACATCCCATTCAAGAATTTTTCATTCTTATAGACATCACTGTAATACCAGTGAAGGGCTTAAAATTTAGACCTATACTCGGCACTCGGGCCATTGAGCAGTGAGGGTTCTTTATCTTACCAATGCCTACCGTGACACGGGGCTTCGGTTTTTAAGGTCTCATCTGGAACACCCATGACTTTCACTTCTAGTGCTGGGCACTGGGCAAAGGAACAGTCACAACAAATGCTTACATCTTAGGTTTGACACGGCAAAGGAAAATACACATCAGCTAGAGCATCAATTCTTAACTATTCAAACAGTTTCTGTCAATTCATTTTGTTGAACTTTAAAATGCCCACTTTAAACAATTCACACCTGGAAACATCTTATTTAGTGTTAATATAATAATCTGAAATGTCATTACAAGGAAAATACTTGTAAAAGAGGATAATGTCTCAGAAATTATTGCCTGAGTGATGTCAGAATACTAAAATGTAAAACTCTAGACCATGACTTCTGGGGGGAATGTAAGATTGGCTCAGTTCATTATTAGAAGCATATCATTCTGAAAAAACTTTCTAATTGGTATTTTATCAGTTGAATGTGTTTTAATGATCTATTACAGGTAGCACAGTTACTTTTGGAAGTATGACAAACTCCCTTTTTAATTCAATTTTTAGAATACTTTCTCAACAAAGGAGACAAAGAAAAAAAGAAAAGAATTTACATACTAAAATAAATCTCAAACACTAGCAGTTCAAGCCTCTCTTACACTAAATCATCTCAAAAAGCAGAAAACACATAATTCTTTTCAGGTCATAATTACTTTAAATCAGCTGTTTGATAGAGTGAGTGGAATTCTATTAACCTTTGACCTCTAGTTCCCCATTGTGTCTCCCTCATTTTCACCTGGTTAAGGTGGCCTTAAAGTATATGAGCAATATTTATTCACCTTTGGTTCACAGTGATAACTTCCAATGGGCTGTTTATTATTGTTGTGATCTGATTAAATCGACAGTGCTACTTAGTGAATCACCCCGATCTTCCCCCATCCTGCCACAGAAACAAGGTTTTAAGTACCAAAGACTTAATGCTTCTCGCCAAAGTGATTTCATTGTATAACAGGTGGAACAGTGGTTACGTTAGCAAAAAAAAAATTCCTAGTGGGTGAACAATTTTTAATTAACTTAAAATACTTTTCTTGAAAAAACAGATTTAAGGGAACATACAGGATCATTGGCTGAAAAGATCGGAGATTAATATCCTGAAGAAAGGATTCCGACTGATTACAAAGGGATTTAGATACAGGGTTTATTACGGAGAAGCTGTGGGATTCCTGTGTTTGACTGTTTCTGGATTTTTATGATCTGTTTGATAAGTTAAAAATTTGATCAGTGGAGATATCATTAACAGGTAGCCTGTACTAGTAACAGATTTACTGATTTATCCTTTGATTTTTGAACTCTGAGAATCTTTGAAAAATTTAAATATATATCTTTTTAAAATTTTAAGATTTGGAAGAGTTTTGTGTTTTATATACATGTACTCATTTATCCTTTGATTTTTTCACTGAGAACCTTTTTCAGTTTGGTAAATTCTTTTCTTTTTTTGAATTAAGATTTGGGAGAGTTTTGTATATCTTGGAACATCTGTTTTGTTAATGTTGATTAAGAATACAGAAATGAGCTTAGAATGAAAATGATTAACCATACAGGTTCAGGTAAGATCAAACAGATCCTTCATCAAGTATCGAGTTCAAAGTAGGTAGGGGAAAAACAATAGAGATCTATAACAGCTGTTACAAGGGGGGACAGTTGAGTGTGATTTGAAATATATTGCTATCAGCACAGCCTCTGTAGTTTACCTGTATGTCTGTCTGTAAAGGCTTGGTATGATTTTCCTATGTAACACATCACTTAAGGTGTTTTGACTGGTTTTTGGCAGTCTGGTGAATAATAAGTGAAAGGATCAATCATCGCTTTAATCAAAGGCATTAGGAATATAGATCTGCACAAGCTGTTCTTGAGGGCTTTTTCTTTTTTGCAGTCATTATGTGTCTATTGGTACATATAGCTCTGATCATCAGCTGGGTCAAAATAAAGAGGGATTTAAATTGTTGATGGATTGCCCAAGAAGCTTATTCCATTAAATGATGTATTACCTCAGCATATGAATTCTGTTAACACACCTTAAGAACATATTTAGAGTTTGAATCTTTAAGACAAGACCTGCTTTGGAGAATGTTGTTTTAAGTTGTTACTTTAGGAGGGATGTTGTATCTTGGCTCCTGACCTTTCGATCGTGAGGTTATGTAAACAGGTGCTGGATTTTTATTTTCATAGGGAATTTAAAAAGTTAGTGTCACAGGACCGAGCATCGTAACATCATGGAGTATAATTCACCTCTGGTCAAACAAAACCGGCTGCAAATTTTCAAAGGGGTCAAAAGATCGGTGACGTTTTCAATGGGTCAAAACGTGTCCAATAAACCAGTGGTCAAACGTAGAGGTAAGACAAAAATTAGATCAATTTTAAGTCAAAATTTTTTTTCATGTCATTATTTCTCAAAATTTTCCAATTTTGAGTTAATTTAACCATGATTCAATAATAAAAAAAAAAAATTGTATTGGATGTATTGGATTTGTAATGAAACAGGTGACATTTTTAGGGAAAATAAATGTTCACTGGAATATTCAGATTAGGAACATATGCTTTAAAGAATTTTGATACTGAAGCAGAGTAGGGTTTAAAATTAATTTTCATTAAAAATATCAGTGACAAAAATAGACTCTAATCAATGCATAAAAAAGAATTAAAATCTTATTTGATCTGGAAATGTACTCTTGTGATCTAAATTTGGTATAGAAAAATTATGCAAATTTTGAGACCAAAAAAAAAAAAAAAAAAAAAAACCCAGAGGGAGCTAATTAAAACATTTTGTAAATGATTACAAAAATAAAATATTCAAATTGATACACATGTGCATGCTTGTACCAGTCAATTTGAACTGCAAGATCTTTTTTTCTTACTGATTTCTGTTTACGCATGTATTGAAAAATATTTATGATGCATGGCCACAGATAAATGTTGGGTGGACAGGTTAACACTAGAATTCTTATTTTAGGTCAGAGTGATAGTGAAAATAATTTTGAAGGTCAGAGGGGGTCCTAAGATTGATTTATTTCTTCTTTACCCAGTTTAATAATTTATGACTGTTTTATGAATAGGGCTGGGCTAAGCATGTTTTAATTTTGTGGACTAAGTTTGTTTTATGACAAGTTTTACTCTAACTTGGTCATTCAAAGATTTTTAATTTTTTATAACAATTGATACACGCTTGAATTAAAAGAATTATCTTTTTTTAAGACAAGGAAGTTAAGTTAGATCTAAATTAAATTCTAGGTCTATGAATTGAACACAAGAGAATATGAGTTGAAGCAGAGGGTTTCTGATGCTCTCAATTTTATGAAGAGTTATTTTCCTTTTTAGAGTACAATATCATGTATTAAAATTTTTTTCTTTAAAAAAATCTTCCTTCTTGCAGGAAATGATGACAAAAAAGTTTCAAGACATGCCAGTTTTCTGGGAATAGGGCGGACAAAAGGTATGTGTATGACTAAATTTATATCAATATACAGTCAAACGTCATTATCTTGAACTGGATGGGACCAAGAAAAATCTGAGAGATATTTAAGTATTTGAGATAGTCAAGGGTAAAATACTTAAAGAATAAGTGGTTAGGGACTTCCAAATCACTTCGACATATCCATGGTATCTGAGATACCAGTGTTTGAGATAACCAAAGTTCAACTGGAGGGTTTGCAGTGTAGGACATTTAGCCTTCGTGTGCAAAATCAAATATTAAACGAAAAATTTTGACTTGGCATACAATTAATTTTGGTGAAAGCAATTATAGTATACATGTAATTACTATTTTGTCAATAACCATATCTCATTAAAATCATTTTGGTATGGAATTTTGAGGACCATATAATTAAAGATTCTTTTATATTACGTATGACTTTTTGCTTGATTACCGGAAAATATTATGCTACACCGGTATGTCATCAAATATTTTTTCTATTGCCACAAGTCTGCATAATTTTTGAACAGCCCTCGTAATTGTTCAATCAACACTTTGGAAGATAAACTGAGTTGCATCCCTTTGTGGGGTCAAAATGGGAAAAGAATGTTTCTTTTCTTTACCAAACATTTGGGTACACTGGCTGTGATAAATTCAATGTTTTAACAAATTATCTTTCATTGTATGAGTAGCCCCCATCCTGGGGTAATCAAAAAACAAATGACATTTCTGTGTTTAAGGTTCATCAATACTCTGATAAGAGAGATAACTCTTAAGGACATAAATGTTTAATATTCCTTTGTAAGTTTTGTCAAGTTGAAGTTTCTGTTTTGTTCAATTTTGCCCTGCAAGCCATGATACAATTGTTTGTATTTCACTTAACAATTACATTTCTTTTGGAAAATCATAGAAGTTAAAAAAAGATTTTATATGAGTGAGCAGAGGGTTTATGAACCTTAAAAATGAAAGTGTTCCAAAGCAGAAAGGCTTCTGTGAGAATTATTTTCTCCCAAAGATGGCAACCAATTAAGGGACGTAACTTTAGAAAAGTAATAGATGAATATTATAGACAGCTCCAATCAATAGTGTTTCTGTTGGTCTGACATCACGGAGGTTAGAGATCCTGCAATTGTAGGATATGTGATAGAATGTTACCATACAGTTATCTCCCAAAGTCAAAATAGAAACATATCCCTATAACCATAAAGAACTCACAGGCTAATGTAAAAATAGAAAAATCTCCAACAGTGAGGAATCAGTGTCAATTGGAATGGTGATTGGGACAGAAATAGTTTGGGGAGATGCATTTTCATTCCATAACTTGATTTATTGACATTCTATTCCATGCAGTTTGATGTTTTCCAATGGTATCTTTATCTAATTGTTCTTGCTACTATAAAAAGGGATTTGTTAAAAAAAATGTATAGACTTATGCTAAAACTTCAGCTGGGTAGTACAAGTCCTTCTTGTTTTTTTTTTTTTGTATTTGATTTTGTTTTTTTTTGTTTTGTTTGTTTTCTTCAAATTTGAAAATTAACAGTTAATTAAGATCCAAGTGAGAAAGAGTACATAAACTGCATGTGATCTGGCTCCCAGGTACTCTGTCTTGTTTGGTTGGTCAGCTTAAGTTTTTGGGAGCTTTTTGTTTGTTTTATTCAAGTTCAGGGCATATTATACATTTATTGACTGGGTTCGAGGGCAACATGCATTTTGTCGGATCCAAGAACCAAACTGTTTGCCTGAGGCCGTTAGGCCGAAGTCCAACAGTTTGGTTCGAGGGGTCGACAAAACGCATTTTGTCCGAGAAGACAGTCAATAAATGTTTTGTTATACCTTTTACTTTTTATTTTGACATAACATGATGTAAATTTTGTTTACCCGCACTGTGGTTTAAACTTGGTCAATTCCGTAATATACTGTCGAACTCCAACGAATGCAAATAAGATGCAGCTGACCCCGCCCACACTGTGACGTTAGCGGTCCAACATCTCATCGCAGAGCAATATCTTGCTCTGCAGTCAAACATCTATTTTTTATGACCACTTAGTAAAACATTGGAAATGTTAGACTTTTTTTTAGTATAGAATCATATAGGAAACAATTTTTAAAAGTATAACAGTAAAAATTATTTCATCCTGAGCTTGCATGATATCCATCTTTAAAGTCAGAAATGTAGGAGTTTGTTTCATAAAATGACTTGATCATTTACTGTACTTCAATCACATGTTTATTTTTTTTTTAAATTAACTGTTTAGTAAATGTATGTCTATAAACTCATTGAACTTAACAGAGTTTTTCTAACTTATAACATTTTGCAGAAGTCACTAATATTTCACTCATTTGAAAAAAGGGAAGAGAAACATTGAGAATTTTTGTAATGGTTGGATAGCACAAAAAATAAGCACAAATTATCTTTTACAACAGAGTGGCATGTAAAAAAAGAAAAAAAAAAGAAAAACTAAAGAAGTTCACAATAAGTTTGCCTGCTGCTTTATGTATGGGTGTGGTGATGTAAGGAGGCAACAGATCTGAACTTTTTGCTCATGGTTAACCGTGATTATAATGTTGCTTTAATCCTGTCTGTATGCTTTAATACTTAGAAACACAACTCCTGATCTTGCTCTCTGCTCTGTATCAATTTAATCAAAATAAAAACTTCCCATTTCAAAATCTCTAGATGGTAAAGATTTTATTTTTGTGGAGAACATGCACATGTATGATGTCTAAGGAGAAGGTAAGCAAGAATGTTATTATGTAGGAGATGTGTAATGTTTTTGTTGAATTTCTTAATGAATATTTTTCCTTCATTAATTAATTATGGAAGAAAATGAAATGGTACCTTGAATTAGACATTGCCAAGAAAATGTGAGGGAGATCATGTTTATTTGCATAGCCAGTTATTCATACATTAATGAAAGAACTTGCACAATGAATTCTACATTGTTGCATATAATATCGTAGGTGTACTTGCATTCATTCACACCTGGGCAGATGCCGTAGCAACAGATGTTGTTTTATAATATTTGTATCGAGTTTGGCATTTATTGTTCTGAAAAATATTGCATCCAGGTAGGAAATTTTATATTGTGTGATATTTACATCTGATATCTATGACGTTTATACTTCATGGGACAAAATATGTTTGTTGAAAAAAAAAGTATTGCTTTTTTCAAATTGATGCTATTTTTCATTGATTCCACTTAACGATAGTTTCACAAACTTCTTAACACCATCAGCTACTTAACCAGAAATCACTTGACCTTTAAGCTGAGAAAAATTTCTTTGCAAATCAGATCATTAAGAATCTTGACTAAAAACTTAAACTCCTTATCTCGCATATGAAATCAAATTAAGCATTTGGTGCAGAAAATTACACTGATCAGATGCATGAATATTAAAAGCCATGCACACCAGATGCTGTATGTACAGAGAGAAATGTTCATGTTTTAGTTTCAGATAAAAAAAAAAAATTAAAATGCAAATGGAAGAGAAAATTCATAAAGCCATATGTCTTTCACCTTTGTAAAAGATATATTCATGCAAATAGTAAAGTGCCATGTTGTTAAGTTTTTATAAAATTATATTGAAATCTGTGCTAAGCTGGCTGTGGTCACTCTTGCGGGCTGCCCTGTCTCCATGATGAATGGTCAAGTCAGACGTGGGGGACAGTTTTATGGTGCAAAACATCTTGTTAGTACATCATTCTTTTTTCTTGTCTATGTTGTTTTACAAACTGTAGGAAAAAACATGCATCTGCCATTTACCAGTTTATTTGGCATTATGCAATTTCATATCAGTGAAGGCATGTCTGCATGATGCTAAAGTATCAGAAATATGTGGGGGTTAAAAGATGTCATTAGTCTTCATCAAAAGTTTTTGCATTTAATATAATTGCAAACTTTTGTCAATAAAATTAGCATGCATTTTGTAATTTATCACAGTGATATATGTCCTTGAAATATCAAACCTATCACAGGTGCTGTCGTCTTTGGAAATACTGGGTTGTTGCAGAACTCTGTCTTGTCTTTAACCTTTAGCCTCACCTTGGAAACAGTTTTGACACTGAGAGATGGATTTTGGTTGTATCTTGTGTTTATCAATGATTTTGTTCAATGGCTCTACTCGATTCTATGGAGGTTGTTGACCAGTTGTGGTTGTTGTCTTCTCCGTCAGTGGGCTTTCTGCAGTAAATGCTGACACTTGCATCCTTTGATGGTTGGTGGACCATGCTGTTGACATAAGAATGAGAAAACTGTTTATTTTGGGTTCAGTTGCTAAATTGTTCCATGCGCTGTGGCATTGGCCGCTGCTTACTGAAAAGTTTTCCTCTTGGTTCATCGTTTGACAGGTATCAAGGTCATTAAATCTGTTGGCCAACATTTGGACTAATTAATTGTATCCCAGTGGGAGCCATTAACCTCAAGGCAACATCAATAATGTATGGTTAGGAAGCAGGGGCTACTTGTACTGTGCAGGTGTGCATATGAGAATATGAAATGAATAGAATATGCTCCTGGGTCATGTATTCATATTCATTTGTTTCATAAGATTGCTATTTTTGTTTCAAACACATACTTTTGGTCCACTCTTGAAATTAAAATATGTAAATTTTATTCCAATGGTAAATCATTAATTAGAATTTTTTGGAATTTTCATGCATAATTCTTGAGTTAAAAACTGTCAATGGGCTGACAAAGTAAAGGTTATAATGATTATAAATGTTTTTTAAGTTATCACCAAAATTGTCAAAATTCTCTTACTGTTAGATTAGCTCAGATTTAAGTATTATTAAACGGTTTAAAAAAAATTCAATTTTTCAAAACTGAATTTAGACAGAACCAGAGCTTATATTACTTAATAGCAGTCTAGCTGGTCTTTGTTTGGTTGGCATTCTTGAGTGCCTAATGGATAATTCAGGGATATAATTCAAATCAGCAAGATGCCTATCTCTATTGAATTTTGTTTACTGTTTTTTAGCTTGTCAATAAAAAGTTGACCAGTGGAGTTTGAACTTGAGTACTTTGTTTTCTTGCTCTTAACCTTGTATAAGAATGAGATATTTGTATCTACTCATATACTATCCCAGGAGTAAATACTGTTGCATAATTTTTCAAGCATAATTGGTGTAAGCAATGTTGACAATTCTCACTCGCTAAGTCTGTATCAAATCGGTCAAATTTGTTTGTCTAGGGCATTGATTGTGTTGTTGTTTTCTAGCTAAAATTAGTTTTATTTCTATAAAAAGCCAGAGATGTAGACATCATGTTCAGATTTATATCTGAGATGAAAGAAGACACATTGTTTTAAGGGAAAGGTAATTGTTGGTCAGAAGCATTAAACTGTCACAAGGCCCATTGTCTGCCAAGTGTAATGGTCCTCATGGAAGCTGGGTGTTAAATTTTATACACACAACAAAAACATCACCAAATGCATGTATGCAGAATTGATTAGGACAGGTATTCTTGCCATGTGCAAACAACAAAATTGTTAGAGAAGAAACTAGAATGTGTGGAAGGATAGAGTAATTAAGGGAAAAAAATGAATTTTGCAAAATTTGGATTTTTATGAGGTGTTGGTAAATTCTGGTGTACATGTATGGGAATTTGGAAACATATAATTTTACAATGAAGTTTCTACATATTGGACTTGGAGGGATAGAGGAGGAGGATTTCGGGACTCCGAGGCTGGTGGACATCTGGAGAAATCCCAATGGAACACTGAAATATCAATGTAGGATATATATTACCTTCATTTTTCTAATTTTTTTTAGTCTGATCTTTAATGAAAATAATTCCTTTTATGCTTTCTTTGACTTTCAGTAGGAACTAGTTTTCAAGATACTGCATCTGAAAGGAATTTTCATGATCAACCTTGAATTCATTAATTTAATTAATGTAAAAGTGACCAATTAGCCAACTGAGTGATTTCTATAATTGACAGACCATTGTCACTCAATTAACTTTTTTTTTGTTTTTGTCCAATAAAGCG
Source organism: Saccostrea echinata (assembly GCF_033153115.1). Taxonomy (NCBI): domain Eukaryota; kingdom Metazoa; phylum Mollusca; class Bivalvia; order Ostreida; family Ostreidae; genus Saccostrea; species Saccostrea echinata. The sequence continues at coordinate 6,247,492 of NW_026889763.1, read as the reverse complement.
GTATTTCCCTCAAAGACATACAAATGTAGTGATCGTTATCTAGATGTTTATATGTGGTCATGTCATTATGACAGGTTATAATTGTTATAGTATGTAATCCAACAATGACCAACTTCAAAGCAGTTTTTATGGCAGATAAAAATCTACTGATCACTTGTTTCAATTATAATGTCTCCAGGCAACTACTCACTTTGTCCATGTATGCAGTTAGCTAAATGTTGTACATTTTATACTCTACGGTGTATTGTCTGGAATGTGATTAGATTAATTAAGGAGAAATTAAGGAGAATTATTTAATGTCTGGGTGACTTCTAAGGAAATTTGGAGGATGACTGTATTAAGTTCTAAAATTTCTACCAGGAAAATTATTGTGGGTATGTATAGTCTTTTATTATAGTGTTTGTAAGCTGATGACAAAGAATATTTCATGTTATGTTCATGTTTTAGTTGTGAAGAAATTTTTGCATCATATAGCTAATTAGCTAGAGATAAAATATGATGATCATGTCAATTCATCCTTATATCTGATCTGTACTTTTGAGGTATATGAGGCTTTAATAAGATTTTTTATTTAAAAACATCATCTCCATATAGTTTCACAAAGTACATATTTTGACCAGACTAATGAATAATTTATATGTTACTGAGGTAACGTAGAGAGAAGACATTAATTATCTAATGACGTGTTTGACTCCATTGTGTATGCATGACAATATTGGTATTTTCTTGCTTTATTATAAACTAAGAAGAAAATATTCTTGTGAAGTGAATTTTCATTTGGTCAAAATCTTGGATCCTTCTCTCTCTGGGTTGGCCTTGTCACTTGATCTCCTAGTATAATGACATTGGCCCATTAATCTTAGGCTAGATTTAATAGTTTTAGCTTGGTCGAGGTAAATTGAGGGTTTTTCAGAAATGATTACCTCAGTGATAAAAAAAATCCTTTTTACATACCAGTAAAATATTATTCACATTTAGGTTTTTATTAATTTTACATTATATATTATAATTGTACATTATATCTTGAAAACAAATTATTTTCTGGTTTAAGAATTAAAAAAAAATTATTATCAGCATTTAATTAAAAAAAAATCCCCTTGGTAACCCACAGTTTTATCCAACAGAGTGATGCAGGCTGACTCTCTAAAATCTCATTTAAAACAAAAACACACCAGAAAATAGTTTTTTGTAGGAAGTATGACTAGCTGTTAGCCCAGCTAGCATCTGGAGAGAGGGACATTGGCAGTAAAGTGTGTATTTTATGGAGATCAGAGGAAATGTCACGAGTTTATAGCTGCTAGGCTAATGTAACTAACTTGTTGAATGCCGTTGATGTAAAGTCATTGCAGACTGGCATGTTTTCTTCCATGCTTTAGACTGTTTCTAGCCATCGGAAGTGATCAATTCAAAGTCGAGTGTTGTTTCTTGATAATTCCTCTGAATTGAAGGTTTTTGTAATGGATCAGAGCACTGATATAGACATGTATTATGTGTGAATTACCACGTCTTTCGAGAAGACTTGTTAGTTCTAATGAGCCACGTGTTTAGGAGTTTTACATTAAATTGGCTCATAGTGTAGTTGTACATCATAAGACAACCCCACAGAAGTTTTATTATTTTGTGATTATCTTGAAACTCTTCTTTGTAGAGTGAAAACAATTGGAACATTTTCTCTCTTGAGTTTTATTCCTCATTATGATGCTAACCTCTGCAGTATTGTTTTTAAACTAGAGCAGTTGGAGAGAGAAGAGAAGATAATGTGACTATATTGATTGTTGATATATAAATAGAGTCACGCCTCCTTCACTGTCAGGAACAATGGCAGATTAAAACTTTGTTGATACCTGTGTAATTGTTTATCTGTGGGATCAATCATAGTTTACATTGGGTGAAAAGGATAGCCGTCCATTGAACAAAATGATGTTAGTCACTCGATCTTCAATCGTTATTTTAAGGTAAGAATGAAACTCACGTCAGCTGGATCAATAGAGAGTTTTTACTACGAAGTATGTGTAATATATGCCTGATGTGGTGTAATCGCATTCAGAGTATAGATCTAATTGGCGTGTATTGTTGTACTTTTTCATAAGGAAGGACTCATTCTGCTATTTTTCGAGTGTCGGTTTTCAGTTCATAACTACCTCACTTTGGGTGGAGTACGTACGTCGTAATCGAAATATTGAGATATAAAAACCTCTTGTGGATGTCAGAAGTTTTATTTATTCATGGTTCATTATTGTTGTGGATTAACTACTGATGTAGAAAAGCTGTTTCATCAGGATATTTTTTTTTAATTCATGTTGAGAATCATGGTAAGAATACAAAACATGCTGTTTCAACAGTTTAAGGGTGTAACAAATTTAGCTAGTGTGACATTTTTTTGTCATAATTTAATTGTTCTACTCTTGAGTTTTTTTTATGTAATGTACAATGAAATATTGTTAGTTTAAAATTACATAAGGCCCTTACTGTGCTTTTTCTCTCTTTATAGA